>NC_067413.1:62833226-63133958 GCF_009764475.1 Pristis pectinata
TCTCCATTGCAGATGCTTTGGCAGATAATGTGAAGGTAAACCCAAAGGGTTTCTACAAGTATATTAAGAGTAAAAGGATAGTAAGGGACAAAATTGGTCCCCCTAAAAGATCAGAGTGGTTGTCTGTGTGGAGCCTCAGGAGATGGGGGAGATCTTGAACAGTATTTTTGCATCAGTATTTACTCAGGAAACTGGCATAGTGGATATGGAAGGAAAGGAAACAAGCAGTAGTGTCATGGAATATATAGAGATTAAAGAGGAGGAGGTGCTTGCTGCCTTACAGCAAATAAAGATAGATAAATCCCCCGGGCCTGACAAGATATTTCCTCGGACCTTGAGAGAGACTAGTGTAGAAATTGCAGGGGCCCTGGCAGATATATCTAAAATGTCCTTAGCCACCGGTGTGGTGCCGGAGGACTGAAGGGTATCTCATGTTGTTCCGTTGCTTAAAAAAGGCTCTAGAAGCAAACCAGGTAATTACAGGCTGGTGAGCCTGACATCAGTAGTAGGTAAATTATTGGAAGGTGTTCTGAGAGATCAGATATACAAGTATTTGGACAGTCAAGGGCTGATTGAGGATAGTCAGCATGGCTTTGTGCGTGGTAGATCGTGTTTAATGAATCTTGTAGAGTTTTTCAAGGAGGTTACCAAGAAAGTAGATGAAGGAATGGCTGTGGATGTTGTCTACATCCACAGCCTTTGACAAGGTCCCACATGGAAGGTTAGTTCAGAAAGTTCAGACACTTGGAGAGGTTGTAAACTGGATTCAAAATTGGCTGAGTGGGAGAAGACAGAGAGTGGTTGTGGATGGTTGTTTCTCAGATTGGAGGCCTGTGACTAGTGGTGTGCCTCAAGGATCTGTGCTGGGACCATTGCTGTTTGTTGTCAATATCAATGATCTAGATGATAATGTGGTAAATTGGATCAGCAAGTTTGCTGGTGACACTAAGATTGGAAGCGTTGTGGACAGCGAGGAAGGCTTTCAAAGCTTGCAGAGGGATCTGGACCAAATGGAAAAATGGGCCAGAAAATTGCAGATGGAATTTAATGCAGACAAGTGTGAGGTGTTGCATTTTGGAAGGACATATACACTAAATGGTAGGGTACTGAGGAGTGCAGAGGAACAAAGGGATCTGGGAGTTCAGATACGTAATTCCCTACAAGTGGCATCACAGGTAGACAGGGTTGTAAAGAAGGCTTTTGGCATCCTGGCATTCATAAATCAAAGTATTGAATATAGGAGTTGGGATGTTATGATGAGGTTGTAAAAGACATTGGTGAGGCCAAATTTGGAGCATTGTTTGCAGTTCTGGTCACCTAACTATAGGAAGGATACTACACACACTGGATCTTAGTCAAAAGGCCGAGATGTTTGTGAGGGGGAAGGGAACCGGAGGAGTAGGTCAGAGGAAGAAGGGGATGGGGAAAAGTTAGATCAAACAGGTAGAGAGGCTTTGGGGAAGGAGAAGCAGAATACAGGCTATAAAAGTAGTAAGGTAGATGGACTGGTATGTTTACTTAAATGCAAGAAGCGTCAGGAATAAGGGAGATGAACTGAGGGCTTGGATAAGTATGGGGGACTATGATATTGTGGTTATTACTGAGACGTGGCTGACATCAGGGCAGCAGTGGATATTGAATATTCCTGGTTTTCGGTGTTTTAAGAGGGATAGGGAAGTGGGGAGAAGAGGAGGTGGGGTGGCAATACTGGTCAGGGACACTGTTATGGCTGCGGAAAGGATAGATGTTGTAGAAGGATCATCTCTAGAGTCCATATGGGTGGAAGTAAGGAACAAGAAAGGAGCAGTTACTCTACCAGGAGTATTCTATAGGCCCACCCAGTAGCAGTAGAGATATAGAGGAGCAGATTGGCAGGCAGTGTTTGGAGAGAAGCAAAAATAACAGGGTTGTTATAATGGGAGACTTCAACTTCCCAAATATAGACTGGAACCTGCTTAGTGCCAAAGGTTTAGATGGGACAGAATTTGTTAAATGTGTCCAGGAGGGATTCCTGACGCAGTATGTCGACAGGCCGACTAGAGGGAATGCCATGCTAGATCTAGTTTTAGGAAATGAACCGGGACAGGTGAAGGATCTATTGGTGGGTGAGCATTTGGGGGACAGTGACCATTGCTCCATAACCTTTAAAATTGCCATGGACAGGGACGGGTGCAGAGAGGACAAGAAGATATTTAATGGGGGAAAGGGCGAACTATGATGCTATAAGGAGAGAACTTGGGATTGTAAATTGGGATGTCCTTTTTGAAGGGAAATGTACTATGGAGATGTGGTCGATGTTCAGGGATCTTATGCAGGATGTTAGGGATAAATATGTCCTGGTGAGGCAGAGAAGGAATGGCAGGGTGAAGGAACCGTGGGTGACGAGAGAGGTGGAATGACTAGTTAGGGAGAAGAAGGTAGCATACATAAGGTATAAGTAGCAAGGTTCAGACAGGGACCGTGAGGAATATAGAGTAGTGAGGAAGGAACTTAAGAAAGGGCTGAGGAGAGCTAGAAGGGGACATGAAAAGGTGTTGGCTAGTAGGGTTAAGGAAAATCCCAAGGCCTTTTTCACATACGTGAAGGGTAGGAGGATGGCTAGGGTAAAGGTAGGTCCGATTAAAGACAAAGGTGGGAGAATGTGCCTGGAGGCGGCAGAAGTTGGAGTAGTTCTCAATGAATACTTCTCTTCGGTATTCACTGAGGAGAGGGGTCTTGATGACGCGGAAGGGAGTGCTGGTAGGGGTAATGTTCTCGAGGTTGTAGATATCAAGAGAGAGGATGTTGAAGTTGTTGAATAATATCAAGACAGATAAATCTCCGGGGCCTGACAGGATATTCCCCAGGCTGCTTCGAGAGGCGAGGGAGGAGACTGTAGAACCGCTGGTAAGGATCTCTGAGTCCTCGTTGTCCACGGGGATGGTGCCGGAGGATTGGAGGGTGGCGAATGTTGTCCCCTTGTTCAAAAAAGGTAGTAGGGATAGTCCAGGGAATTACAGACCGGTGAGTCTCACGTCTGTGGTGGGTAAGCTGTTAGAAAGGATTCTAAGGGATAGGATCTATGAACACCTAGAGAAGCATGGACTGATTAGGGACAGCCAGCATGGCTTTGTGAAGGGAAGATCTTGCCTCACAAGCCTGATAGAGTTCTTTGAGGAGGTGATGAGGAAGATTGATGAGGGTAGTGCAGTGGATGTGGTCTATATGGATTTTAGTAAGGTGTTTGATAAGGTTCCTCATGGTAGGCTTCTTCAGAAGGTCAGATGCCAAGGGATCCAGGGAAGCTTGGCTGTGTGGATTAGGAATTGGCTTGGCTGTAGAAAGCAGAGGGTGGTGGTGGAGGGAGTGCCCTCGGATTGGAGGGCAGTGACTAGTGGTGTCCCGCAGGGATCGGTTCTGGGACCTCTACTTTTTGTGATATTTATAGATGACTTAGATGAGGGGGTGGAAGGCTGGGTTAGTAAGTTTGCGGACGATACTAAGATCGGCGGTGTTGTGGATAGTGTGGAGGGCTGTCGGAGCTTACAGAGGGATATTGATAGGATGCAGAGCTGGGCTGACAAGTGGCAGATGGAGTTCAATCCGGAGAAGTGTGAGGTGGTACACTTTGGAAGGACAAACTCCAGGGCAGAGTACAAAGTAAATGGCAAGATACTTGGCAGTGTAGAGGAGCAGAGGGATCTGGGGGTTCATATTCACAGTTCACTGAAAGTTGCCTCACAGGTGGATAGAGCAGTTAAGAAGGCCTATGGGATGTTAGCTTTCATAAGTCATGGGATTGAGTTTAAGAGCCGCAAAGGGATGATGCAGCTTTACAAAACTCTAGTTAGACCACACTTAGAGTACTGTGTTCAGTTTTGGTCGCCGCATTATAGGAAGGATGTGGAGGCATTGGAGAGGGTGCAGAGGAGATTTACCAGGATACTGCCTGGATTAGAGCGTATGGAATATGAGGAGAGGTTTAAGGTGCTAGGGCTTTATTCACTGGAAAGGAGGAGGATGAGAGGAGACATGACAGAGGTATATAAAATATTGAGAGGAATAGATAGAGTATACAGTCAGCGCCTCCTTCCCAGGGCATCAATGCTCAAGACAAGAGGGCATGGCTTTAAGGTTATGAGTGGGAGGTTCAGGGGAGACCTCAGGGGGAGGTTTTTCACCCAGAGAGTGGTTGGTGCATAGAATGCACTGCCTGGGGTGGTGGTGGAGGCAGATACATTGGACAGGTTCAAGAGCTTGTTGGATAGGCATATGGACGAATGTGAGATAGAGGGATATGCGGGAGGAAAGGGTTAGTGTGAGGGTGGTTTGATGGATGACACAACATGGTGGGCCGAAGGTCCTGTTCTGTACTGTATGGTTCTATGGTTTTAAGGATATCAGTAAGATTGAAAGAGTGCAGAGAATATTTACTAGAATGTTGCCGGGTCTTCAGGAGTTGAGTTACAGGGAAAGATTGAACAGGTTAAGACTTTATTCCTTGGAATGTCTAAGAATGAGGGGAGATTTGATAGAGGTTTACAAAATTATGAGGGGTATAGACAGAGTAAATGCAAGTAGGCTCTTTCCATGTAGATTAGGAGAGATAAATACGAGAGGACGACTTTAGGGTGAAGGGGGAAAGGTTTAGAGGGAACTTCTTCACTCAGAGAGTGGTGGGAGTGTGGAATGGGCTGCCATCTAATGTGGTAAATGTGGGCTCGCTCTTAAGTTTTAAGAATAAATTGGATAGATACACGGACGGGAGAGGTCTGGAGGGTTATGGACTGGGTGCAGGTAGATGGGACTAGTAGAATAAAACTTTGGCACAGACTAGAAGGGCCAAATGGCCTGTTTTCCGTGCTATAGTGTTCTATGCAGTATTGTAATATTTTGAAACCTCCCTTCTAAATTGTGTTGTCACTTTTCAGGTTAGAATGATTATACAATGACTTCCATCACCCACTGTAACCAAAAAGCACCTCCTCTTTAAGGAGTGCAGACTGGCTTTAAGTAGTGCAGGATCATTTTATGTGGTACTAGATATTCACAATTTTAGCTGTACAACCACTCAACAGCAAGGTTAGCACTGGCTGTACATAGCAATGATAGTAATTAGCAGAACAGGATGAAATTGGTGCACTGCTTATTTCAGAAATAATAGGTGTGGGCTAATTGCACATCAGAATCCCGTACCTAATTTAGTACATTTTTATATGTTATGCCAGAAATCACTGAGGTAAACACATTACCTGTTTGACAGCTTCAAATTGAATGATGGCGACTTGTGTTCATAATAATCTTATGTGCTATAGTACTTTTCAACAGAATGGAAGGGGAAATTATCCTGTGGAGGCTGTTCTCCAAAGCATACATTTTAAAACTCCTTCATAAGATCATAACAAATTGAAAATCCACCACCATGCTTCGCAGTAATATCACCATCATTAACTTGTAAGTCCATTTCCTCATATTGCGAGACATTAACTGTGCCACACTGAAACAAAGACATTTTGTTATAATTCACAGTTCTGACAATGCATTTAATTTCTTAATACTGCAAATAACTATATTGCAAATAACGTCACTGATTCCACTATATATTCAATTTGAACTTTCTGGAAGATCTAAGTGCTCTGTGATGTTTATTGTATACAACATCTGGACCTGTGTTTAGTGTGCATGAGAGTATTATCAAGTTATATAATAGCTTGGTAAGTGTGGGCAGGAATCTCCTTCTGGCATATGACAACAATTTACGAGATTATACTGTTCATTTGCCCTACGATGCCAGATGTTCAAAAATTAGCTACTTTTTTCCTGCATCCATTTCCAGTGTTATAGAAAAGGCCAATGGCATTCAGTAATACAGCCACCTCACTTTGTATCAACAAATTAACTTTGCAAACCATCAGACATGGATTGGGGTGTCTACCACTTCCCCATCTGGACACGTTCAATTTCTTGCCTCCGTATGATTTCCCCTCACTTCCCTAAACCCTTGTACTGTGGCAGCTATTTGTATCCTTGTAATTTATGGTCATCGTTGAAGCATTTTCTTTTAAAACTCTTTTAAGTATTACAGCCTATAAACTAGATTTATGTTTAGTGAACTAGAATGTGACTGCATTTAGCACTAATTCTCAATCGGGTCTTCCACACTAAGTCATAAAATTGGTCAAAATTATGTTTGAAACAGCACTGAGGTAGTTTACACCTAGAAACAAATGCTAAGACAAGATATGAACAATTTCTAACAGGACCTCACCCAAGTTTACACATCTCCTGGCACCTCTTCTGTGCAGCAAGCAGAGAAGACATCAGCTCTTAAAGGCACTCTTTGCTAAGGGACTTTGGCTGCTATGGAGGGGAGAAATGCTGCAGGGGAAAGTCAGAAAATTCCTGTATTCACCCAAAAGGATGTGTAAATCCTGGTCAATGAGATATATCACAGAAGGAAGGTCCTGTCTGATGGATATCAAGGAGACATTCCAAGGTCATGATAAGAAGCTGACAGGAAATGGTCCCTGAAGTGTGAAGCTCCACCTAATGGCACAATGCTGCCTTCAACTACCTTCATCAAATGTATGGTACACCTTGATGGTCTACAGACCACTGTCAATACTTGCGGAGCATAGGGCCTCACAGAGAAATGCATTTTATTGGGAAGTTAGAATTATTCACGTGAGATGCTGCTCATGGGGAAATGCAGAGGCATTTAAGCAACTGGAGTGGGAATTCATTCTTGTATAAGAATCAGTGCAGGACAACCTATAATGCAGAATGTGAGGGATTTTTATGAATTACATGGGCTATCCTGTCTTACTTTAATGTCCTATGCTGGTGGCAACAATTGGAATTTGGAGAGGGTCACTTGGTTTACACTGAGGCTACGAATCTGAGTCCCTTCAATGAAGTGCCCCTCTATCAGGGATCCATGTTGACAATGCATCCCTCCTCTGCTCGACTGGGAGATCTTTCAGCAGTGACGTCTCCCAGGTTGCCTTCTTCCTGTATCCACTCTTGCTCCTGCTGCTTTCCAGGCCTTTCGGCTCCAGCTCTCTTTCCACATCTTATTCCATTGCTGGCCACTGTCTTTGGTTTGCAAGGTTGCACAGCATGAAGGGTATAATGAAGAAGTCTTCACCTATTTGGCACGTCTTTCAGGATACCTGTAGGCTGATGAGAACAAAATCTCGTCCTGAAGAGATCAATGGCATTTTCCACTAAGATTCTGCCTGGCTCTTCTGTCTCCATTCATCTGCTATATTTCAAGAGTACACTGGTGTGAGGAAGCAGGGAAGTCGAGGGTATTCCTTCTGCCTCGTTCTTCTAGGCTGGCTGGCAGCTGAAACTGTGTGACAATCTGGACTCTCTGAGGAAGAGGAAGTCATCTGTGCTTCTCAGAAACCTGGCATTCACCACAAAGGTTTTTTTTCTCATGATCTATAGGAAGCTGCATATTGAGGGAGTGGAACCTTTCCTGTTGATGAGAAGGTCTGGGTTCTTCAAGGGATCTTTTATAGGCACACCAGTGCAGTAAATGGTTGTCTGAATTTGTTGGAAGCCAGTAATGCTGGAAAATCCTTTTGACTCAGATGCCACTTGTTTTTCACTGAAATCGAAGTAGATAAAATCACTTCCCTGCAAATATAGTGCCTGAGTTAGCTGTTTGATGTAGCAGTGAGAAACAGATTGACACACAAGGCAGAGATCTGCCATAGCTACCTCGCCCTCCATGGAAAGAGGAGTCCAGGTGCAAGACCATGACTGAAGGTCTTCCTGCAGATGTCATATATCTTAATGATGATAGCTTTGGAAAACCTAAGCTTGCAAACATATTATTCATCAAAGAAGGCTATACAGGAGGTGTTGTCTCTGAAGATTCTGAGGGAGCATCTCTGTGTGGGTAGCTATACCAATAACAATAGCTCCCTTAATAGACTGTTGCAAGAAGTGTTGCCATTGAAGCCTCATGGAATAAGCATCATAGAAAATACACAGTTCCCTTATACAATGAGATGGACTATGACCCCATGATTTACCTTGTTGTGACCTAGCACCTTATTGCACTGCACTTTCTTTGTAGCTGTGACACTTTACTCTGTACTGTTATTGTTTTTACCTGTACTACATCAATGCACTCTGTACTGACTCAATGTAACTGCACTGTGTAATGAATTGACCTGTACGATCGGTTTGTAAGATAAGCTTTTCACTGTACCTGGGTACACATGACAATAATAAACCAATACCAATAACAATACCAATACCAATACAGTGACCATAAGATTAAGCATACTCTGTGGAGTTTGGAAGGCGTTTGAACAGCTGGTAGTGAATTCTAAAGCTACCAAGTCAGCTATTATGGCAAAAGTGGAGGGTCCCTTTGAATAGTGAGAAAGGCAACAAACTAAGGCAATCTGCTCCTAGTTTGACAAACTGTTCCACGATTGCTGTAATTTGGAGCTTGGAGCTCCAGTTTATGTTGGTATTAGCGGAAATGGTCATTACATGGATAATGACCTAATCTGGGAACAGTACACAGAAGAGCTCTGTCCAATTTTCCGAATGCATTCTGCAGGATATCATCCTTCTCAGCAGTGTTACACCTAGTTCCTTGTGAAAGCAAAAGTGTTCCAGAAAAAAAGACAAGGTTTAAATAAGGAGGATCAGTTCATTCAACGCATCCTTCCATTTGCTTGTTGGTACAGCCCAGTGTTTTGAAGCAGTGACAATGGAGGAAAACTGATATTTGTGTGTATCTTGGAGGGGAAATAGGAGGACATGCTACCTTGCATGCCATGTACCTTAATTCTCCAGGGTAGTAGGGGTTGCAGGTTTGTGGGATGCTATTGAAGAAGCCTTTGTAAGTTGCTCCAGTGCATTTTGAGTGATTTTATCACTCTACCTGAGCAACCAAGTGGCAATCCATCTCACCTGAAAGTATTTCTTACATGCAGCCTAACATGATGCTTTAAGACCCAGAATTTGATGGGATGGAACCAGCTTTGATGTGGTATGGGCTTTGCAGGTTTTAACCTCTTACTCATTCACAAACCAATTTTTAATACTCTTGCACGCTGAAGTTGAACCCTCAGTTTCTACACAATGGACGGGATTAAAAATTGCTCCAAATATAAACAATGTTTGTTTCAAAATGAATGCTACGTTGAAAGGGTGATTAGTAGTTTGATTCTTTTAGCTGGAAACCTATGTAATGTATGCTAATTTATTATAATCAGTTGGTCTTACAATCACTTTCAATGTACAAGCACAAAGACCTATTGACATTGGTACAAATAGAAAACAAAAGGCTTCAGACAAATGAAAAATGAATACTAAAACCCTGAACTATAGAACTGATTTGAACTAAGTATTGTTCTGGGTTCTTTTGTCCATTAGTACAGATCCTACTGCAACAGGGTAAGATTTTTATACTTTTCGGAATGTTTTTTAAGTAATGGAACTGTTCCAGAAAACCATTTATACAATGCAACGATAAGAGATCTGTCAAGAGATGACGAACACTGAGTGATGCTGTTAGTGTCATTTTTATGCTGATAAAATGGAGCAAGCAAGGGGTATATTTGAAACCTTTTCACAGGCATGACAACTTAAAGTAATGCTGATAACAGTAGGTTGCAGTAATGTTTTCATGCTGAAATTCATTTGCCTTTAAAACAACATGGATGATAAATTGAAGCTAAGCATGCATTTGATCTTTGGCTGCCTTTTATTGCTATTTGGTTCCCTCAATCCCAATATATTCCTGAACATTCCAGCAATTAAACTTTAGAGAGTAGTCATCCACTGATTCAAAACATTGTAGGACACAGTAGCGCATAGCCTCCAGGTTCAGGTGATTTGGGTGTTTCAGTCCCATTAGTAGCTCAAGCACTATTTCTTTATTAGTCTAACTGCTTCAGTGTTCTCACTGGACCTCTAGTTCCCCACTACTACCAATTTGTCTCTGCTATTGTTGAAGGTGGGTAAAGCATCTGGTTAAAGCTTCTGCTACACTATCTAGAACAGATGTCGGTCTAAGTGGTGGCTGCCAGTTTTGATCAATTTCTGCAAGCGAGAGCTAAAGTCATTTTCAGTGTGGACATCAGTTCTGGAATAAATTGTGTAATTTAGTCCCAGGGTAAATACCAAAACTATTTCTGATTATCTAAATAGGCCAGAAAGCAATTTCCTAGACTTTTTCCACAAATTGATCCAGGTTCTTTTTCATCACAAGATATCACAATTGTTGGTTGAACTGAAAAGATTTTATGTATCTGTCATTATTTATATGTCTGTAGGTGCTGGTGTTATATTTGTTGCTTATACACTCTCTGAGCTGCAGTAGTAGCACATTTAGTCCATTCTCTATCCACAGAGAATCATGTGATTTGACTTCCGACTCTCTCCTCTTATCCTGCTTCCCCTAATAACGCAGAATAGGAGGGTGCCCACTTGAAGGACTGTTTCAATCCTATTGCATTCTGAATATGATGACAGGAACAGTGGGATTGTGGGGGAGGTGGGGTTGTGGTTTGGTGGTCAGCGATTCCTGAGAGTATTGCTTAAGACGTTAGATCAAACTTAATGAAAAAAACTGCCAAAAATGAAAATGTGTGACAAACAGTCTACAATTTATATTAAAAACATTGGTATAAATTGGAGACTGATTTGCACTCGCATTAATCATCCCTCACAAAATTGTTAGCCTGTATAACAGGCAATCATAGAGGATAGTTTATAGTTTGCTGATTTTTGTGACTTTTGCACCTTGCTGATTATCTACATTATCTTTGCAATTTCTGCAGCTCCAACAAGATTCCACAACCCAACAAATTTTGCTTTCCCCTTCCCTCTCAGCATTTTGAAGGAATCACTCCTCTCCATCACGACCAGCTGCTCCCTATCCTATGGCAGTTTTACATGCAACCACCGCAAATACAAACCTTGCCCTTCACCTCTTCCCACTGTTCAGGGACACAAATTGTCTTTCCAGATGAAGCAGCGATTCACTTGCATCTCTTCCAGTCTCATGCGTCACATTCAGTGGTCACACCATAGTCTTCTCTACACTGGCAAAACCAAACACAGATTAGGTAACTGCTTTGCGGTGCACTTTTCATTCAGTCTGCAGGGGCTACTCAGAGTTCAGATTTGCCTACCACTTTAATTCTGCATCTGACTCACACTTTGACCCATCTCCTTCACCGTTATAAAGTAGCCCAACTTAGGCTTGGCCTAAAGCACCTTGATTTCCAACTGGGCACGTTGTAGCCTCCCAGACTCGATATTGAATTCTCCAACTACCAATAACTCACTTTCTGTGTTTATATCAGAACTAGTCATACATTCTGAAAGTCACCCATCTGTGATTTTTTTTTTGTTTTGTCTTTACTTTTTCCTTCTCCTTGCTCTGCTACTTGCAACACATCACACTCCTTTGCTGGTCTCTATTAGCCCCATGAACAATTCATTACCATAGCAAACACGGCCTCCATCTATTGCAGTTAGTCTATTTGTCCTATCCATTTACCCCTCGCCATCACTTTCTCTACAACTTAAAAATAACTTTTTTCTCTCTTTCCCATTTCTGATGAAAGATATTTGACCTGAAATGCTAACTCTGTTTCTCTTTCCAAAAGTGCTGTCTGACCAGCTAATATTTTCCAGCAATTTACATCTTTGTTTCAAATTTCCAGCACCTGCAGTTTCTTTATGGTTTTTATTTACTGTTGTATTTTGGAATGAACAGAAAAATCTGCTGGACATAATACAGTCTACACTATAACTAAGTGTCATTAAATTGTTGTTGTTGGTCATCTGGCCTGCCATCACATGAATTGGAAACAAGCTTTAGTTTCTTGGAAATTTGATTTTCTTAAGCACCTTAGTTATCAACTTTAAAATATTAGGACAAAACACAAAGCAAAATGATGATATCATCCTCTGTAGTTTCTATCAGCTCTGTAAGTGATGCTCCAACTGTCATGTGCATGTTCTGATGTACAGGATAAGACTATGGTTCTTACTGGAAAAAAATTTCATATTGGGTACCTGTTTTAAGGAAACTTCCACCAGAATATTGTTAAGCACTGAACCATTATCATGGCTAAACAGAACAATCTTCATACTTCTCATGCCAGTCTCAGAGGATGTAGCAATCCCTTGGTGATAGTTTGGATCTATTTTTAATTGGAAATGTCAACCAGTGAAGTTCATTCTGTAATTTTTACCCTCTGACAGGATTAATTTTATCCATCTCCCAGCTGTTCCAGGAGGTTTGGAGATATAGCACTCCTTTTTTGTCCACACATTTATTCTAAGCACACTATACCATGCATATCTATCTCAAGCCAAAACAATAATTTTTTGAGTTGCTGGCATTTTCTTCCTCCTGGTCTCCAGATTTTTTTTGTGTCTCTAGGTTCTTTATCCATATCCAAGTTCTGACTATCTCACACACCCTACGTAGTCCGTCATATCTTGAACCTTATTTTTCTCTAAGCCCACAAACCCACAATATCTGATTCAAGTGATTCTGAAAAGCTCTTTGTTTCCAGCTACATTAAATGCAATCTCTCTTCTCTGTGCCAGTCCTCTGTTTGCAGTCTTTTAGATTCTCAGTCTGCTGAGGCACTGTGGTGTTCAAGACTGGCTATTCTATAAGAATTTCAGGTACAACCTATGGAAGGCCATCCTGAGAGCAAAAAGGCAATTCCGAGTGAAGCTAGAGACACAAATCGGATGCATGACAGCTGTGGCAGGGTTTGCATGCCATTACTTCCTATAAGGCGAAACCTAACAGCATGAAGGGCAGTGATGCTTTACTCCCCGATGAGCTCAATGCCTTTTATGCATGCTTTGAAAGGGAGAATAACACTACACCTGTGCAGATCCCCACAACATCTGATGACCCCATGATCTTGGTACTGGAGGCCGATATCGGATATCTTTTAAAAGGGTGAACCCTCACAAGGCGTCAGTCCCTGACGGTGTACCTGGCCAGGTACTGTAAACCTGTGCTGACCAACTGGCTGGAGTGTTCAAGGTCATCTTCAACCTCTCACTGCTGCAGTCTGAGGTTCTCACCTGCTTCAAAGAGGCAGCAATCATTCCAGTGCCCAAGAAGAGCAGAGTGAGCTGCCTCAATGTTATTGCCCGGTAGCACTTTCATCTACTGTGATGAGGCACTTTGAGGAGTTGGTTATGGCTAGAATTAACTCCTGCCTAAGCAAGGACCTGGACCCGCTGCAATTCGCCTACTGCCACAACAGGTCTACAGCAAACTCAGTCTCACGGTCTCTCCACTCTGCTTTGGAGCACCTTGACAACTGCAAGACATACATCAGGCCACTGTTTATCGATAAAAGCTTGACATTCAACACCGTCATTCTCTCAGTACTAATAACCAAGCTTGAAAACTTGGTCCTCTGTACCTCCCTCTGCAACTGGATCCTCGACTTCCTTATCGGGACACCACAGTCAGTGTGGATTGCCAATAACATCTCCTCCTCATTGACAATCAACACTGGTGCACCTCAAAGATGCCTGCTTAGCCACTGCTCTACTCTCTCTACACTCATGACTGTGTGGCTAAGAACAGCTAAAACACCATCTATAAATTCAGCAATGACACCACTGTTGTTGGTACAATCTAAGATGGTGATGAGGAGGCTTACAGGAGTGAGATAGATTGGCTGGTTGAGTGGTGTCGCAACAACAATCTCACACTCAATGTTAGCAAGACCAAGGAAATGATTGTAGACTTCAGGAAGGTGGAAGTCATGAGAACATACACCTGTCCTCATTGAGGGGTCGGCAGTGGAAAGGGTGAGCAGCTTCAAGTTCCTGGGTGTCAACATCTCAGAGGATCTATCCTGGTCCAACACATTGATGCAATCAGGAAGAAGGCACACCAGTGTCTGCACTTCGTTAAGAGTTTGAGGAGACCTTGCATGTCACCAAAGACTCTAACAAATTTCTGTAGATGTACAGTGGTGACCATTCTGACTGCTTGCATCACAGCCTGATATGGAAGCCGCAATGCACAGGATTGCAAGTAGCTGCAGAGAGTTATAGCCAGCTCCATCATGGGCACAACCCTCCCCGCCATCAAGAAAATCTTCAAGAGGCAGTGCATCAAGAAGGTGGCACCCATCATTAAGGACCCTCACCATCCAGGACATGTCCTCTTCTCGTTACTACCATCAGGGAAGAGGTAGAGGAGCTTGAACACACAAAGTCAATGATTCAGGAACAGTTCCTTCCCTTCCACCATCGGACTTCTGAACAATCCATGAACCCATGAACACTAACTCATTATTCTTTTTTTTTCTTGCACTATTTAGTTTTATAATTTATAGATTTTTATGTCTTTATACTGTACTGCTGGCACAAAATGACACATTTCACGTCATAAATCAGTGATAATAAGGCTGATTCTGATGTTCTAAATGTGTTCCCAGCTAATTATAAAGGAAACAGTGTTTTCACATCATGGTATCAGCTACTTCTTAATGTATCAAGTCTTCATTTCTGAACTATTATTTATTCCTAAAGCCTGGAATGATCCCAGTGAGAATCACATCCTCCCCTAAATTTAATGTAACATTTAATGCTCCAGTACTTTTTGATCTTATATTTGGCCCTTTCCCAATCTGTCTACATATCTCTAACACTTCATCAATATGTAGAGTTCTTCCACCAGGTTGCCACCACATATTCTCATATATACCGTCATACAACTTTTGCTAAACACTTGTAGACATAAGAGACTGCAGATGCTGGAATTGGGAGCAAAAAAAAAGTGCTGGAGGAGCTCAACGGATCGAGCAAGACCCTGCATGATTGAACACTTTCTTGGATAAAGGACCATCTATGACAGCCATATCCTTGTGGCTTGTGAAGTTCCGTATTAAGTTTTTTTTCTAGCCACATCTTCTAAGATTTTGGAAGTGTTTTTGAATTGAAGTGATCTTCAGTGTGCCAGGGGCAGGTTGAGTGGAAAGTCCATCACTGGGTTAAGTTCCGGGTCTGGGATCTGTTAACTCTTGGGTTTCATTCAAGTACTGCCTGTTTCACTTGTGAATTTTTTCATGGAAGGAAGAGGGTGCCAAGTGACAGCAAGCAGATGAAAACTGAGTGGTCCTTGGCTGAATGCTGGTTGCTAGGTAAATTACTCAACAAGGTTTAGGGAGGATCATGCAAGAGGGAAGGATGGAAAACATCACATTTTTTCTTGGGGCTTGAAAGGGAAAACATTTTTATTTGAGAAGATCTTCTTCATCCTTCCCATTAGTTGGCAATCTGCTTCAATCTGACATAAAACCCTCTGGAGCTTGTCCTTTTCAGGCCTTGATTCACATTCCATTGAAGGAGTAATGATATCATTGGACCTCATTGGTATTCATGTATGAGAATGTCCGATTCCGATTGATACCACATTCGCCCTCAAACCCAATGGCGTAAAAACTGGAAATCCATGAGAAAGTGATGGAAATACAGCCACTTATTTTATCTGCTTGTTTGTTCTGTTAACAATAAGCAGGTAGGGTGAACTTATTTGCCTTTGTTTTCTTCTGCATTTTTGATTTGTGTTTGGTATCTATTTATCATAAACATTCACTCACTCAAGCACCAGAATAATGTAATTGCTGTGTATCCCATTTACAAAATACACGATAGGTACACAGTAAATGGCAGGGCCCTGAGGAGTGTTGTAGAACAGAGAGACCCAGAGATAAAAGTACATAGTTCCCTGAAAGTAGTGACACAAGTAGACAAGGAGGTGAAGAAGGCGTATGGCATGCAAGCCTTCATCAATTGGGGTATTGAATAAAGGAGTTGGGACATCATGTTACAGCTGTACAAGACATTGGTGAGACTACACTTGGAGTATTGTGTGCAGTTCTGTTTATCATATTATAGGAAGGATGTGATTACTCTAGAGTGGGTGCAGAAAAAACTCATAAGGATGTGGCCAGGATTGATGGGCTTGAGTTATAAAGAGAGACTGGAAAGACTGTGACTGTTTTCCCTAGAGCAAACGAGGCTGAGGGGTGGCATT
The DNA here is from genome assembly GCF_009764475.1 of Pristis pectinata. Classification (NCBI taxonomy): domain Eukaryota; kingdom Metazoa; phylum Chordata; class Chondrichthyes; order Rhinopristiformes; family Pristidae; genus Pristis; species Pristis pectinata. Next base: position 62,849,278 of record NC_067413.1, read on the forward strand.
ATAAAAGTTTATAAAATCATGAGGGCCATAATTAAGGTGGATAGTCACAGTCTTTCTCTTTATAAAACTAGAGGACATAGATTTAAAGTGAGGGGGAAAGATTTAATTGGGATCTCAGGGGTGAGTTTTTTCACACAGAGGCCATATGGAACAAGCTGCTTGAGGAAGCTGTAGAGGCGAGTACAATAGCAATATTTAAAAAACATTTAGAAATGTACAAGGATAGGAAAAGTTTAGAGGAATATGGGTCAAACTCAAGTAAATTGGACTAGATCAGGTAGGTACTTTGGTCGGCATCGACGAGTTGGGCCAAAGGGCCTTTTTCCATGCTGTATAACTCTGTGACTCTATGACTCTAAGGATGCTTTGACAGCACCTTTCAAGCCTGTGACATCGACCAGTAAGAAGGAAAAGGGCAATAGCTGTATGTGCAATCTGCCTTCAGTCACACATCTTACTTAACTGGAAATATATCGTAGTTTCTTCATTATTGGTTAATCGAAATCTTGGAACTCTCTATCCAACAATCTAGTGACAACACAAAAGGACTGGCAGTTCATTAGGGTGGCTCAAGATCATCTTAAACAGGGCAATTAAAGATGGGCAATAAAAGATTGCTTTGCTAGTGACATAACGTCCCTTAGAACTGAACATTAAGAAAAGGTTATAGGTAACTCTACTTTTTCTCAAATCAATTTGACTAGCTTTAACAATGTCAGTACATCCAAATGCTCGCTTCTCTGGTCTCTCAAGAACTCACCCCCAAAACATAACAATCTGACCCTGTCCGTGATGGTGGCTCACTTGCAGTCCAAAACTATCTATTTGTCCTCAATAACTGCTTAGCTTATGCCTATCTACATTATTTTCCTCTGAAGCCACAATTGTTTAAATGTATTGATCTGTAAGCAATTTTCTCATCTTTCAGCCCATTAAGCATGCTTTATTGTTTTTATTAACATCTCACAGCAAACACAATTCAAAATTTCATCTGACCTTAATTTCATCTGTCTCCCTTTAAATCTTACATTCCTTATTCACCCTTTATATTTTGCATTCATCTCTTGGCTTCAGACATTATCTGTCTCTTCCATTTATATTTTTCTGGTTAATCTTCTGTCAAGTAAAACCATTTTGAATTTACTACAGCTTTTGTTCCCTTAGTTCACTTCTCAGTCTGTGACAGTAATTTGACTCAAATTTTGATTTCCTGGTGATTTATTGTAATTTTTACTTCTACTTAAACTTTAGAAAACTCTTTTGGATGTAACTCTTTGGTAATTACACTCTTTACACAGATCACGCCTTCTGGGAGTCTGTGCTCTAGGCTTCATTTGTTATGAGGCCAGGGATTGGGGTGGTGGCAGGAAGGGGGCCCATTGCTTATCATAGTTAAGTGAAACCCGTCCCATTTAAAGGAAAGATGAAAAACACGATGATGCTGGAGGAACTCAGCAGGCCAGGCAGCAGCCGTGGAGAAAAGCATGTGGTCAACGTTTTGGGTCAGGACCCTTCTTCAGGACATTTAAAGGAAACTGGTTTGACCTGAGCAGATGCATTACCTGACTGGTGAGTGACAGCAGCTCTTTGGCTGTAGGAGGCCAGAGCTGGGGATGTATGTGAATGGTTCATGATAGTCGGTGAATGAGGAAGGGCTAGGGCATTTGTCCTTTTTGTGCAGTCAATATGCATTGACTCAGATTTTCATGTGATTGTGAGGAAACTATGGCTAGAGAGAACCAAAGACTACTTGAGGAGAAAACAACTCATGTTTTTCTTTAACTGCAATAGCTCAAAGAGAGAGACATTTACCTTAGCCTCCTCTAGCCAGTCTCTTCCACCTGTGCTTCTACTGCCTGAACTTGGAGGGATATGGGCCAATCATGGGCAAATGGGACTAGATTCGATGGCCATCTTGGTCGGCATGGACGAGTTGGGCTGAAGGACCTGTTTCTGTGTTGTATTATTCTGTGACATTCTGCCCTTCCTGTTAATATTACATTGCAGTGCCAATGATATCAACATGTTATGACCTTAACCTCTTAAGTAGGACCCAATGTGCTTTTAGCCGATGGCTTGAATCAACACCATAGTTATTGTGAAGGTTTGGAAAATAGCAGACCTGAAGCGCAATTTCCATTTCCAAGATTTTAACCCCTTGTCTGACTCTTTTAAATTGAAACCTTTGAAAATATCCAAGCTGTGAGCTACTTTTCTGAATTGATGTGCTAAACTCTGACTCTTTTAACAGAACAATGACAACGGAGCATAAAATGAGCTACTGGAGGAACTCAGTGGATCAAGCAGCATCTGTGGGGGAAAATGGACAGTCGACATTTTGCATCAAGTTGGACTGAAAAGGTAGAGAGGAGGTAACCAGGATAAAGAGGTGAGGAAAAAGGGAAACTATGACACTGATAATCAGAATTTATTTTTCATAATGTTTGTTGACTCTTGTATAAATTTGAACTGGTGGACCAAGGAGACATAGAATGCTAGGTCAGCTGGACTATTGTTTCATCCATTCATTAAAATCTCTGTTCAGTCAGTTTGAAGAATTTGCATGTACTGTATACTCCAATGTCTGGTTACATTTTAAGAATGCCTCATACCTTCAGCAGTTTTGTGGTGTTATCTTTACAGGAAGCACGCATGACTTGAATACTTAGTAAATGTCATATTGTCTTCCCAGATAAGCCACTAACCAGATTGGACAAGGATACAAACTGTCTTTCCACATTATTAGCAACAAGCAGATTAGTGAAAGAATGAGAATGAATAAACAGTTTTAAGGAGACTCTGGTTTTTACACCAACTTACATTGACATGAGCTGATTAATTGTGCATCAAATATAAGATCTGACTTAGATATAAGTCAACATTTCTTTCTCATTGCATCCTCAAGCATATTGTTTTTTTTTCAATTTTATGTTCATATAAATGTTATGTTTCAAAATTATATTCATATTTTATGAATAGAATGCTGTTCAGTTCATTTTCAGAGAAGGAATTTATATATTTTCTTCTATCTTGAACCTTTTCTCATGCTGGTCTTCAGCTTTCTGGATATTCCTGAGCCAACTAATAAAATGAATCTCTTTTATGCTTGAACTATTATGTGCTTTAGATTCCAGAGTAATCCTGAAGGGAATGTAATCTTTTAAAGACGTTTATTGACAGTGGACATCCATTGGCTCAAATCATGATGAGAAGGTCTGGTTCTTGGCAAAGTCCTTAAGAAAGCTGAAAGGATTTTTCTTGAGGTGTACTCAGAAAACTTAAGTGGTGAAGTGTTTGGTGGATGCCTACCATGATTGTTTTGAGTCTTCCTATCATGGAAGACACAAAAAAACTCTTTCCTAATTACTTAACTATCTCTAAATGCATCAAGACTGGCTGAAACATTCCACTCATTGACATAAATAAGCAGAGATTTTTTTTTGATTGGCCTGTGGGAAGTTTCAGTTTATATTTGAGATTTTTGTTGATCTAACACCTAGCATGAATGAAGGACATATCTCAGAACTTATTGTAATTGTAGCTGTTCACCACCAATTCTGCTTCAGTGTTGGGACTGAAGCAAATTAATAATTAATCTGTGTATACTGCTGCTGTCAAATGGATGTTATTCAGCTATTCACTGAGGGTAAAGGTTCTAACCATACACATTCTGAGGTTAAGGAAGTGCTAATTATTTGGGAAACTTTTGGTGAATCAACAGCAGCTTGTAATTCCCTTGCTTCTACCTTTGGGGACAAGGCCACTCCATTTGGCTATTCTTTCAGTTCTCCATTTATACCAATAATTCTGCACTTTTTGAATAATGTAATGACTCCCTTATCTTCTCATTTGATGCCTGTATCTCCATAAAAAATAATGCTCTGTTCCATCCAGATCCCTTCCCTCATTATGCCTTCCCATAATTGATGCTCCCTCAAGTGTAAGGTCCACATTATAAGGGAGCAACCTCTCACTTTGCTGCTGGATCATTCATTTCAGAGAAGAAAATGAACTCTTGGCTTCTTTAAGCCAAACCAAAAGCTTACTTAAATGTCCTGCCTCATATCCACAGCAAATGCTAAGATCTCATGAACTTCATTCACAAATCTGGAACACCCATTCATCTTCCTCAGCTGTTTGACTCCTAAATGCTCACTAAGCCCACCCAGCCCCTGACCCATGGTCCATCCAAGGACCCTTCCTGACCTCGTCCTGAACAGCCTTCCCTCTCTATCTCTCTATCTCTCTATCTCTCTATCTCTCTATCTCTCTATCTCTCTATCTCTCTATCTATCTGCCTGGTAATATGGTGCTTTGCTACCTGTTGGCTAAAAGAACAATTTCATGGTTACAACCCTTAATCAGTCACTCAGCCTTGCTCTGTTCATTCATGCCGAGTGGGCATTGTCTGCAAGACAAACATTTACAGCTTTTTTCTAATTGCTCTACAAAGACAGTTAAGAGTTAAACACTTAACTATAGGCCTGGAGTCACACATAGCTAGAAAGATTACAGGGTGATCAGGAGCTGGGGGCTGGGGTTGGGTGGGGTGGGTGGGGGATGCTGTGTAGGAGGAACTGGGTGGACCAGTTGGAGAGAGAAAGTTTCAGAGAGAGAGCAGGTTATCTGAGATTGAAGAATTAAATAATTGAATGTTCATGCTGTTGGGTTGTAGACTACCCGGGCAGAACATGAGGCTCTCTTTCTGTTCCAATCTCCTCCTGAAACTGAAAGTGGAGTCACAGGTAGACAGGGTGGTGAAGAAGGCTTTTGGCATGCTGATCTTCACAAATCAGGGCATTGAGTCCAAAAGTTGGGAGATCATGGTGTGATTGTACAGGATGCTGGTGAGGCTGCACTTGGAGCATTGTGTTCAGTTTTGGTTACCCTGCTATAGGAAAGATGTTATTAAACTGGAAAAAATACAGAAAAGATTTACAAGGATGCTGCCAGGACTAGAGGGACTGAGATATAGGTAGAGGTTGGACAGGCTGGGACTTTAATCCTTAGAGCATAAGAGACTGAGAGGTGATGTTATAGAGGTGAATAAATTCATGCAGGGCATAGAAAGGGTGATAGCACTCAGTCTTTTTCCCAAAATTGGGGTATCAAGAACTAGAGGGCATAGGTTTAAGGTGAGAGGGAAAAGGTTTAAGAGGAACTTGAGGGGCAACTTTTATACACAAAGGATGGTATCTATGTGGAATCAGCTGCCAGAGGAAGTGGTTGAGGCAGGTACAATAACAACTTTTAAGAGACCGCTGGACAGGTACATGGATTGGAAAGGTTTAGAAGGTTATGGAGCAAATGCTGGCAAATGGCACGAACTTGGATGGGGCATCTTAGTCGGCATGGACCAGTTGGGCTGAAGGGCCTGTTTCATGCTGTATGACTCTATGACTATGACTTCCCACAAACAATCTCACCCAAGTTTTTTTTTGTTTCTTTACATTTCTCACTGTGTATTTACAATCTGTTATGTGTCTCTGAAACAAAGAATTCATTCTTCACGGCATATGAGGTGCCTTTAGCAATATAACATCAGGAATGGGCCAGAATTGATCAGAAGAGTGAGTCTATTGGCACTTCAATGAAAATAGGAGTTAGAAAAGATTTACAATGCAGGAATGGCCAATACAGGCCAACATCACGCCAAGACTATAGGCCCTCCTCCTCTGCCTTCTCCTATAACTCCTCCTACCCTAATTAGCACTGTGCCAGTGTTGGACACTGGGTTGTGCAGACAGGTACTGCAATGGACATAGATGGTGAGGGAGGGGCCATCCACAGGATACATCCATCCCATGTATCAATGATTTGGATAAGAATGTACAGGACATCATTACAAAGTTTGCAGTTGACACTAAAATAGGTGGTGTAGTGAGCAATGAAGAAGTCTATCAAAATTTACAGGGAGCTCTTGATCAGCTGAGTAAGTGGGCCGAAGAGTGGTAAATAGAATTTAATTCAGATAAATGCGAGGTGTTGTATTTTGGAAAGTCAAATCCAGGTAGGACTTTCACAGTGAACACAGGGCCCTGGGAAGTGTTGTAGAACAGAGGGACCTTGGAGTACAAGTACATGGTTCCCTGAAAGTGGAGTCACAGGTAGACAGAATGATGAAGAAGCCCTTTGGCACGCTGGCCTTCATCTATTAGGGCACTGAGTATAAAAGTTGGGAGGTCATGGTGCGGTTGTACAGGACACTGGTGAGGCCGCACTTGAAATATTGTGTTCAGTTTTGGTTGCCCTGCTAACATAAAGATGCTATTAAACTGGAAAGAGTCCAGAAAAGACTTACAAGGATGTTGCCAGGACTTGAGGGACTGAGTTATCGGGAGATGTTGGACAGGCTGGGACTTTATTCCTTGGAGCATAGGAGACTGAGAGGTGATCTTATAGAGATGTATAAAATCATGAGGGGCATAGATAGGGTGAATGCACTCAGTCTTTTTCCAAGGATTGAGGAATCAAGAACTAGCGGGCATAGATTTAAGGTGAAAGGAGAAAGAATTAATAGGAACTTGAGGGGCAATTTTTTTTACAGAAATAGCAGTATCCACATGGAATGAGCTGCTGAAGGAAGTGGTTGAGGCAGGTACAATGACAACTTTTAAGAGACCGCTGGACAGGTACATGGATTGGAAAGGTTTAGAAAGTTATGCATCAAATACTGGAAAATGGGACCAGCTTGGGTGGGACTTCTTGGTCAGCATGGACCAGTTGGGCTGAAGGGCCTGTTTTCCTTGCTGTATAACTCCTATGGTTTTATGACTGCCACTGGGAACCCTCCCCCCACTGTTCCGATCTGCTCACCCCATTTCCTTCATTTGGTCCCATTCTCCTCCTTTCTTTCCTATCAGATTCCATCATCTGCAGCCCTTTCTTGCCTCCACCTATCACCTCCTAGCCTCTTGTTGCTACTTTCATGCTTCCATTCGCCACCTGCTAATCACCTCTCCTCATCTGAATCCACCTGTCACTTGCTAGCTCTTGCTCCACCTCTTCCCCTCACCTACTTATACTGGCTCTACTCTTTCAGTCCAGGTGAAGGGTCTCAACCCAAAACGTTGACTGCCCATTTTGCTCCACAGATGATGTCTGACTCACTGAGTTCCTGCAGTGGTTTATGTTTTGCTTAAGATTCCAGAAAACATAATTGTTTCATAAAGAGCATTACTGAACCAGCTGGGTCTGTATTAGAGTCTAATAGATTCCTGATTACAATTACTGTTATTAGATTTATTTTTATTTCAGATTCATTAAATTCTTCAGCTGCTAGGGTGGCTTTTTTATTCATCTCACTAAGTTCTTTGCCCAGGTCTCTGGATGTGTAATCCAGTAACGTAACCAGTATGGTGTCATTCCCTTGCAAACTAATGATCTGTGCTCCCAAAATCCTTGGGATTATCCTCTATGTAATTTCCTGGTTCATCCTCTCCAATTATGTACCAGCCCTTTTGCGACCTTTAGACCTTTAGAACTGGAACTATAGTGTTCTGTCCTTGTTGTCTTTGCAGATTATCATATATGAGACTGTGCTTACCTGCTTTTTCTCTTACTGACCTAAGCATAGCCAAGGCATTTCCAGTAACATCCCCTCTCTAGCCAGCTGCCCCACTATCATCCCACCCATGCACACATTTATGCCTTTTGAGTCTTCTACAATCTCGCTTGCATCCCCATTGAAAATCTTTTGTTCTTCCCTTTATTCATCTACAGAGTGACTTGCTATCAGCGTTCATATAAGGTGATAATCACCAGAGGGGTTATCTGCCATGCCCTAATGTCATTATAGACTTTGGGGAATCCAGGGTTAATGCTCAAGACTCCCAGGGCCACTCCAAAATGTATATCATTCTGCATCCACCTTGGATTGTGATGGAGATGTCAAGGCCATTGGCAGAAAGGTCTAATTCCGTGAGAATGAGCGTGTCACACCTCTCCTTGATTGATCTCTTAGACAACTCCTTCAATTACGATGCTCTGAATGACTGGCCAGTTGTGCCTTGACATTTCCAGATCCAATACAAAGGTCAATGCTGTGGCTATTTGCATGATCTTTTTATGTCAAGGTCAGTGGAGGAGATCGAAGAAGATGTCCCATCTAGATGTCATTTAAAAGGACTGAGTTTAAACGAATCCTGAAAAAGTGAGACCATGCCAGTTGAAGTGTGTACAATTTCTGCTGCATTGACTTCTCAACTTTCTCCTCATCCTTATTGTCCAAGTTTTACAGCTTGTGTCTCCCGTAGGTTCAGTCCTCGTTCTAGCACAAAGTTGTGCAGAATACAGCACACCACATCATTCTGGAGAACTTGACTGGTGCATAAGCTAGAGGCCATCTCTAGATTTATTAAATCATCTCGTAGATGCATTGCTTTGGTTGCTTCACTTTAGGGCTTAAATTGTTGTTTGTTCTTTACGTATGCCTGCAGCAACTTATTAAAAGTTTATCCACTGTCTCTGTGCACCCAGCTGCAAATGTATTTTGAGATGCAAAGGGATCAGTAAAGGTGGACTGCCATAGCCTGAAGACATCATGGCTGCCACTTGGGAATCTTGTGTACATGTACCTTTTGCAAATCACTGATTCCTGCCATCAATTTGCTTTACCATTCCACACTTTAAAAGTCTACTTTCTAGTCACTAAACAAAAATGTCCATGACCAGAAAGTGGTAGAAACAAGTAACCATTTATATACATAAATATCAACCAAGAATGTTTTGTAAAACCTTCATATGCATTCCTTTGTGCAACTTCAAGTCTTGTAACCCCGTGGCAAAACCTTTTTTGTCTTTGCAAAGAGGGCTGAGATGCTTTATGCTAAAGACCTCTGGTTTAGGGTTGCATCGGTGGAATTCTGTGAGGTTCTGACAGAAGCACAGTTGAAGGGATGAAGGGCCAGCCGTGTAAAGCAAATTGATTACTTGTTTGTTTTCCAGAGCACTGTTTATGAATTAGATTTCCAGATTCAGATCTACAGCTCACATGTATTTTTTTCTTCCGTTCTCCTAGCCATCTGCTTGTACAATGATACAACGTGTATTCAGTACATAGAACACCAGTGAAAGACACAGGACAAGTATAAAATATTATACTCACACCTGAAAATATAGTTCCTTTTCAATTATACAATAATACACTTACAATAATATTATACAATAATTTTTTTAATTTTTAAAATCAAGTGCCTATTGTAGATTTTACCTGAATGCTCTTTTTCAAATTTTTTTTTGATCTCGATTGTTCTTTCGGCGCTTCTCCTCCTGATGTTGCTCAGGCAGAGCAATATAACATCTCCATTTTGTTGACTTGGTTGTAGAATTCCTCAATGCAACGAGATTGTGGATTTGTTTGATGATATGGTGTAGGTTACTCCGATTGCTCCAGAAGCCACGCTTGCTCCCGATGTTCTGATTTGTTGAAGTCGTTGGTATTGTTCGAGTAGTTACTGCCGTTGCTGATGTGGCCCTTGATGTTGTTGGTGTTGCTGGTGATGTTGTTGAAATGTTGTTGCTGTTAGAGGAAATCGATCGAGTAAAGAATCACTCAAGACCACAGTCCGTCACAAACATCGAATTAGATTTATTGTTATCACCAGTAAAGGGAAGCTGTTGTGTATGTGTTTCAGGCAACTTTTCCACAGAACAAAGGAAAACATCTCTTATTCTACCTTTTTCCAGTTCATCCCCAGCTGGCTACAGACCAATAATATTAACAATTATTTATATACATTGCATGCACACCCAACCAGGTATAAGGGGACTGTTCAACCATCTCATGGACAGATGATAGACAGCTCTTGGTCATCCCACGATGCTTACCAGACACCCTGTTCACTGTCCCTGAGCCAGTACATTGGCCCTAGTATTCAGTGATATTTTGTATCCAGCTCAAGCTGCCTCAGTACTGATAAGCAGAGGCCCAACTTGTCAGTTCTGTCGATGAGACCAAACAACTAGTATATGATTATCACAAAATACATTTTAGTTCTCCATTTTGTATGTGACTGTTCTCTATTTTGTAACATATCCACCTGCACAACATATTTTGCAATGCTGCTTTTATCCTGACCACTTCTAATTTTGATGATGCTATTGGAGTTGTTTCAGATGTTATGTTACTAAAGATGTTGTTGGTGTTGTTGATGTTGTTGCTGCTGATGGTGTTGGTGTTGTTGCTGATGTTGGTGTTGCTGTTGATGATGTTGGTGTTGATGTTGTTAGCATTGCTGCTGATGTTGTTGGTTGTCGGTGTTGCTATTGCTAATTCATGCTTCATCAGCTCTGGTATAGCTCAAAGGTGGATCTGGTTCCATCTCACTTGTTGAACATCTTCATCTCAATGATGTATGATCTTGGGTATTGACTTTAGTGATGACTTTAGCATGATTTCAGGCTGTCATACTGAGAGGTGCAACTGCTTGTCCTCCCCATGACTGAAGTAATGATTTAGCATGATTTTTGCCTGTTGACTTCTTTTTATTTGTGTATCAGTCAGTTGTTGTCTTAAATCTTCTTGTCTTGTGGAGGATTTATTTTCCTTGGTAAAATTGTCTTGTAATTCTGACATATTATGCATGTAAATGCCATTTTCTCTTTACGTTTGTAGATGCTCATTGTGTGTGTAGCTGCTCCTATTTTCACCATTTCATCTGTGCATTTCTCTGTAGTCCTGAACGAACAATCTAAAGATCTGTATTCAAATCCTACCACAGCAGCTTTGAAATTTAAATTCAGCAAATAATCTGGAACATGGAAAATGAAACAATAACTAGTCTTGGTAATGTCAATCACAAAAATTATCAGATTGTTGTTCAAACTCATTGGGTTCACTGATATCCTTCAGGACAGGAAATCTACCGTTCTTACCCAATTTGGCCAATATGTGTGTGCACTCCCACACTGTATGATTGAATCTTAAGTACCCTCTGAAATGGCCTAACAATTCTCTCATTTAGAGGTGGCTCCCCATTACCTGCTCAATGGCAATTGGAGATGGGCAATAAATACCCAGGCATGCCAATGACACCCATATCCTGAAAATGAATAAATCAACAAAAAAAGTGGCCTTATGTATCTTTTGAAATAATTCTCCTAGCATCTTTTTTGGGGTGTGATGATTTCAGATCCAGCCAGCAGAACACTACCTTCCAATGAGCTGTTATCTCAAATTGACCAATGTTTTATTGCTGGCTGTATTTTATCTTTCCAGGCCTCTTCTGAATCACTTTCTGAAACAGACCCTGTGACTCCTCAGATTTACCAGGTGGTCTAACTTCATACTAGATGTTTCATCTCTTGCTCCTTTTGTGGGAATTATTGAAATGTTCATCTGCCAGCAATATGTCACTTCCTGGTTTATGTTTCAGACCAATGTCACAAGTCATGACAGGTAGATGTCAGAACGTTCTTCAAAAGAGTGAACCCTTGAAAGGCGTCAGGTCCCGAAGGTATACCTGGCGGGGTACTGAAAATCTGTGCCAACCAACAGGCTGGAGTGTTCAAGGACATCTTCAACCTCTCACTGCTGCAGTCGGAGGTTCCCACCTGCTTCAAAAGGGCATCAATCATACCAGTGCCCAAGAAGAGCAGGGTGAGCTGCCTCAATGATTATGGCCCAGTAGCATTCACATCCACTGCGATGAAATGCTTTGAGAGGTTGGTCATGGCTAGAATTAATTCTTGCCTGAGCAAGGACCTGGACCCACTGCAATTTGCCACAACAGGCACAATCTCATTGGCTCTCCACTCTGCTTTGGAGCACTTGGACAACAGCAATACATACATCAGGCTACTGTTTGTCGATTACAGCTCATTATTCAACACCATCGTCCCCTCAGTACTAATCAACAAGCTTCAAAACCTGGGCCTCTGTACCTCCCTCTGCAACTGGATCCTCAACTTCCTTATTGGGAGACCACAGTCAGTGCAGATTGGTAGTGACATCTCCTCCTCACTGACAATCAACACCTCAAGGATGTGTGCTTAGCCCACTGCTCTACTTTCTCTACACTCATGACTGTGTGGCTAGGCGCAGCTCAAATGCCAACTATAAATTTGCCAATGACACCACTGTTGTTGGCAGAATCTCAGATGGTGAAGAGGAGGCGTACAGGAGTGAGATAGATCAGCTGGTTGAGTGGTGTCGCAACACTGGTTCTCAACACTGGTGCACCTCAAGGCTGCGTCTGCAGCCCCCTACTCTACTCTCTATACACTCATGACTGTGTGGCCAGATTCTGCTCTAACTCCATCTACAAGTTTGCAGATGATACCACCGTTGTAGGCTGTATCTCAAACAGTGATGAGTCAGAGTACAGGAAGGAGATACTTAGTGGAATGGTGTCACGACAACAACCTTTCCCTCAATGTCAACACAACAAAAGAGCTGGTCATTGATTTCAGGAAAGGGGGCGGTGTACATGCACCTGTCTACATCAATGGTGCTGAGGTCAAGAAGGTTGACAGCTTCAAGTTCCTGGGAGTAAACATCACCAACAACCTGTCCTGGACAAACCAAGTGGATGCCATGGCCAAGAAAGCTCACCAATGCCTCTGCTTCCTCAGGAGGCTAAAGAAATTTAGTTTGTCCCCTTTGACTGTCACCAACTTTTACCGATGCACCATAGAAAGCATCCTATCAGGATGTATCATGGTTTGGTATGGCAACTGCTCTGCCCAAGACCACAAGAAGCTGCAGGGAGTTGTGGACACAGCCCAGCGCATTACAGACACCAGTTTCCCCTCCTTCAACTCTGTCTTTACCTCTCGTTGTCTTGGTGAAGCAGCCAGCATAATCAAAGACCCCACCCACCCGAGACATTCTCTCTTCTCTCCTCTTCCATCGGGTAGAAGATACAGGAGCCCGAGGGCACGTACCACCAGACTTAAGGACAGCTTCTACCCCACAGTGATAAGACTATTGAACAGTTCCCTTATACAATGAGATGAACTATGACCTATGACCTCATGACCTCATGATCTACCTTGTTGTGACCTTGCACCTTATTGCACTGCACTTTCTCTGTAGCTGTGACACTTTGTACTGTTATTGTTTTTTTTACCTGTACTACATCAATGCACTCTGTACTAACTTAATGTAACTGCACTGTGCAATGAATTGACCTGTAAGATCGGTTTGTAAGACAAGTTTTTCACTGTACCTCGGTACAAGTGACAATAATATACCAATACCAACAACCTCGCACTCAATGTTTAGCAACACCAAGGAATTGATTGTGGACTTCAGGAAGGGGAATTCAGGAGAACAGACACCGGTCTTCATTGAGGGGTCATCAGTGGAAAGGGTGAGCAGCTTCAAGTTCCTGGGCATGAACGTCTTAGAGGAACTATCTTGGGCCCAATACATTGATGCAATCACAATGCAGGCACGTCAGTAGTTCTACTTCATTAGGAGTTTGAGGAGATTTGGTATGTCACCAAAGACTCTTGCAAATTTCTACCGATGCACGGTGGAGAGCATTCTGACTGGTTGCATCATAGCCTGGTATGAAGGCTCCAGTGCACAGGATCACAAGAGGCTGCAGAGGGTTGTAGACTCAGCCAGTTCCATCACAGACACAACCCCCTCAGCCATCGAGGACATCTTCATGAGGCAGTGCCTCAAGAAAGCGGCATCCATCATTAATGAGCCTCACCACCCGGGACATGCCCTCTTCACGTTACTACCGTCGGAGAGGAGGTATAGGAGCCTGAAGACCCACACTTGACATTTCAGGAACAGCTTCTTCCCCTCTGCCATCAGACTTCTGAACAGTCCCTGAACCCATGAACACTACCTCATTATTCCTCTTTTGCACTATTTATTTATTTTTGTAACTTATAGTAATTTTTATATCTTTATGCCTTGTACGCTACTGCTGCCGCAAAACAACAAATTTCACCACATGTCAGTGATAATAAACCTGATTCTGATTCTGAAGTCTGAAGCTTAAAGAGTAATCAATACAACCTTTCTAGTGCTCTATATAGGTTCTTCTTGATAATCAATTTCTCTTGCAAATTTCTTTGCAGAGAGATAAGTGTGGAATTTCTCACATGCGTGCATAAGTACTAATAGTTCTTCCTCTGTGAAGGTATTTCTTATTTCTGCCAGTGTGAGTAGTTCAGATGTAAAGACAGGACATCTTGTCATCTTGTATTAAACCCACCCTCTGGCTGATAATAGAGGTATCTATCTGCAAAATGACAGTTCTTTTTTTCTATCTGCAATATGACAGGCTTGTGTCTGTGCACTTCATTTCTTTGGATTCATTGAAACTTGTTTTGTGATTGTGAGATCTGATACTCCGCATTTTCTTTCAGTTATTCTCTTAGGTTTGTTTGTGACATGTAAGGAATGAAATAATTCATCTTTAGATTAGCCATAGGAAACCTTTTAGTTCTTACATGTATTTTGGTTCTTCAGTTTTCCAAATGCTACCACTATTTTGGAACTTGGCTTCGCTCCAACTGATGTGTATACCATTCCAAAAGACCATAATTCCATAAGACAGGAGCAGAATTTGGCTATTCAGCCCATCGAGTCCGCTCTGCCATTCGATCATGGCTGATTTATTTTTCCCTCTCAACCCCATTCTCCTGCCGTCTCCCTGTAACCTTTGACGCCCTTACTAATCAAGAACCTATCAACCTCCACTTTAAATATACCCAATGATTTGGCCTCCACGGCCATCTGTGCCAATGAATTCCACAGATTCACCACCCTCTGGCTAAAGAAATTCCTCCTCATCTGTTCTTAAGGGACATCCTTTTATTTTGAGTCTGTGCCCTCTGGTCCTAGACTGTCCCAATTCTGAAAACATCTTCTCCACGTCCACTCTATCTAGGCCTTTCAATATTCGGTAAGTTTCAATGAGATCCCCCCTCATCCTTCTAAACTCCAGCAAGTACAAGCCCAGAGCCATCAAATGCTTCTCATGCATTAGCCCTTTCATCCCTGGGATCATCTTGTAAACCACCTCTGGGTCCTCTCCAATGTCAGTACATCCTTCCTTACACATGGAGCCCAAAACTGCTCACAATACTCCAGATGTGGTCTGACCAACACCTTATAACCTCTCCTGCACTCTCCTTCCCTTTTACTTTATCCATACTTTTCCAATCTGTTGAACCCACCCCCGTAATATTTGAAGCCCTATCTACAGCCCTAGTTATGTGATTCGCCAGGACCCTGGTCCCGGCATAGTTCAGGTGGAGCCCGTCCCATCGGAACAGCTCCTTCCTTCCCTAATACTGGTGTCAATGTCCAACGAATTCAAGTCCACTTCTCCCACACCAATCCTTGAGCCACGCATTTAACTCTCTGACCTTATTGACCCTGTGCCAATTTGCACGTGGCTCAGATAGCAATCCAGTGATTATTACTGTTTTTGTTCTGCTTTATAATTTAATCCTAGCTGCTCAAATTCCCTCAGCAGATCCTCTTTCCTTCTCCTCCCTGCATCGTTGGTACCCACATGGACCACAACAACTGGATCTTTCCCCTCCCATTCCAAATTCCTCTGCAAGTCAGATGAGATGTCCCGAACCCAGGCACCAGGCAGGCAACACAGCCTTTAGGACTCTTGATCCTTGTGTGACAGAAAATTGTGTTTATTCCCCTGACTATACTCTCCCCAATTACAACTGCGTTTCTCTTCTCTCCCACCTTTTGAATGACTCCCTGAACCACAGTGCCACGGTTCAGTTGCTCATCCTTCCTACAGCCCCCATGCCTGCCTGCACAGTGAGCAAGAATCTCAGATGTGTTGGACAAGCTCAAGGGCTGATGCTCTTTCAGCACTACCTCCTGGATCCCTCTACCTGCCTCATTCACAGTCACATCCTTTTGTCCCTGACCACAGACCGAATTTGAAGTAGTTAATCTAATGGGTGTGACTGCCTCCTGAAACACAGCATCCAGGTAACTGTCCCCCTCCCTGATGCGTCTCAGTGTTTGAAGCTCAGATTCCAGGTCATCAATTTTGAGCCTGAATTGAATTGATGCATTTGGCAGCATCCAGCTTGAACACAGCTTTTCTGGTCTTTCCATTATCAGATAGAGATGATAGTCAAGGGTTTCCCATAGATCCAGGTGTCCTGACCTTTGCATCTTCTTTAGGCCCCATCTATTTTCTGTTCAAACACATCTTAGTTTGCTTTGGGATTAGACGTTGGAATTTATATGATCAAGAGAAATTGATCATCAACTCCAAATGGTATGTGCATTATTGGCAGCAATGAAGATTTTTCTTCAAGCTCACATTCCAGTACCCATTTCTGACATCAGGCTCTTGTGACTGAATGAGCCAAATGGAGAGAACCTGTCTTTCTCAGAGACACTCTGGAGAAACTCTACCATTCAATGATGTTTCACAAAGATAACAGTAAGTGATTAAATACAGTTTCAATGATTATAATTACCTACTTAACTTCAACATTTTTGGTGTAGACAGGTAGCTTTGTAGAATTGAAGATTTACAATGGGAGTACATCTCAACTGACACCTTTGAATATTCAAACACTAGTGGATGGTCCGAGGAGTTCTGAGCATAAAACCACAGACACCCAAAGCTTAGTTCTTTTATTACCATGTTGAAGGATGGATATACAATCACTCTGAATATTCATTGACAAACAGACAGTCCTGAACTATGTGTTAAACAGTGGGGATATATCTTTTACTGTACGTGTTAATACCGGAGATGGCCACTTGGTACCTTCCCTGATATCATCCTGGGAGTTTCAATGAGGGCTGATTAACATGAACATTTGTTTATTGTCTTCCTCTGCGTGGTTACAATGGTGCAGGATCAGAGCATTGGGGAAGTTACAAGTAAACATTTTTTTTGAAGGGTTGTTCTTGTTTGTATTAACTGACTGCTACCTTTATCCCATAACTCCTGGAAGATGTCCCATGCCTAAAACCCCTAACACAGGCTTCCTGAAAACTTTGGCCTCTGAAAGTGATGGCATGGTTTCTTCTGGAGTTGGATTTGGGGATACAGTCCCTTTTAATTTGATGGCTTTAGGTATAGGCATATTCCTAAACCTCATCAGGTTTTTTCCATTCATAGTTGACTTTGATTGGTCTATAGTTTTAGTGACTTTGGCCATTACACTTCCGTTCCGTCACATGGAATTTCCTTACAGGCTTCCTCTTCAGCTCCATTGGTACTTTACACAGGAGATTTTGCATTATAGGTTTTACTTGGAAATCAATGTTTCATAGATAAATACAGCACAGAAAGAGGGCCTTTGCCCCTTCCCATCTGTGCCTACCATCAAGAACCCATTTATGCCAATACTATTTTATTCTCCCAACATTCCTATCAACTCCCCCCAACTCTACCACTCATCAGCACACAAGGAGCAATGTATACTGGCCAATTAACTCACCAACCTGCACATTTTTTTGGCATATGAGAGGAAACTGGAGCACCCAGGGAAATTCCACATGGTCACAGGTAGAATGTGCAAACTCTTCTCAGATAGCACTGGAGGTCAGGATTGAACCTGGATCACTGTGTCGCAGGAGGTCTAATAGCTGCGTATCTGTGCTGCCCATTGTGATGTGGTATTCAAATCCTCAGAGCATCTGACCTTCCCTCAAGACATTGTTGGTACATTTGGAATGAGTCAATTTTGCTTCTTTCTGGAGAGTACGTTTGAGCGGCATTTTGTTTTCAATTTTCTTTGTTGTCTCCCCCATCTGTGGTTTACTGAGATTGACTGTATTCTTCAAAATTGCTTAGCCTCTCCTTTGTTTCTGCCCTTATCCTATTTTGTCCTGTTGATTTTGATTATTCCAAGTTGTGGAATTTTACCTCCTCCATTTTCCATCCATATGACATTGTTTTGTTTCAAAATATTTTCTTTTGGATACTTGTCTTCTTTCACAGTTTCAGGGTGGAATTGTATGTATAAGTAGAAGGTATGATATTATTCTGCACTCCTGTATCCTGTTTAAGCTTCTCATTTATGATGTGTGTTTGTTTCTTATTCTGAACTGGAAGGTAATGTGGAATTTATTTCTCTGATAACTGCTACATCCAGTTCCTCCATGCGGATGTACTGCGACAATATTTGGTGTGTTCTTGAATCCTCTGTGTTCTTATTCAATGAATGTTCTGGTTTCAATTCTTTTGTATTGATTTTTTTTATTCTTGCTCCTTTATTTTCTCTGCCTGTTCTCACTTGCCTCACTTTTGATTTGAGCTGGCCATATATTTGCAGTTTGATTGGTATGCTGAGCATTTTCTTTCTCTCTGGAAATGTGTGCAGTTGTCCATATCTGCTGCATAATCCTATTTTAATCTGGTTTTCCTTCTTTCGGTCTGTTTTCCAACTGCATCAACCTCAATAGGTTGGCTGTTTGAGGAGTCAATGTTTTCATCTGCCTCCTTGCAGCTTCCAGAAATTTGTTCTATAGTGGGTTCTACTTTCCCAACTAAGCTTCTGCATATTGGAGGTGTTAATCCCAAAAGGTCCACTAACCTTTCATTCATAACCCTAAATCTGCATTTACGGGACATATTTTTTTAGTTTTGCATTTTATCAGTTTATCAATACATATCTGTGAATTCATTGATTTGGTTTCTGCTTGAGGTGTATTTAGCAGTCTTGTATCTAGTGAATTTTATTTTCAATCTCCAGCTGTTGAAAAAATACAATTCTTTCTCTTCTGTCAACAAACATATGCAGATGATCTTCCCTTTATCATCTGTGCCTTTCTGAAAACTACTGAATATCGGTTTACATGTTTGTTTAAATTTCCTGAAGGCCACTTGCTTTCATTGTCGGGTGGAATTGTGCAGAGATAATTGTCATTTTTCACATGTGGGCACAGATTTTTATTTACAACATTCACACTGCATTTGTAACATAGATTTTGTTTTCTTTTACTCACTCAACCTTTGTCCCCTTGTTACATCTAGTATGAAATCTCTCATTCCCATGTTTGATCCTTCCATGCCTTGTTCTCCCTAACTCTGCAATCTCCTGGAGACTTAAAGTCTCCCCTTTCCTTCTCTCTCACACATGATCTCTTGGTTCTTTACACTCTGGTCTCCAACACATCTCTCCCTCCTTTGATCCCCCAATTTCCACTTAGGCCTCTATCTCTAAAATTCCAACCCCTCTACCTCTTCACCTTTTATCTCTCCACTTAAGACCCTCCTTAAAATCCACTTCCTCAAGCTAACTAGACTAATTCCTGGGATAAGAGGGTTGCGCTGTCAGGAGCAAGTAAAGAAATTAGATCCATATTCTTTGGAGTACAGGAGAATGAAACACATAAGATATTTAGGGAGCTTGACAGAGTAGATCTGAAGATGCTTCCACAAATGGTAGAGTCTCGAATGAAGTGGCATGGTGACATAATTAGGGGCATTCATTTAAAACAGAGGTGCATAGGAAGTTCTGCTTGCAAAGGGTGGTAAAACTCTGCCCAGAGGGTTGTAAAGGCAAGATCATTGAGGGTAGATAAAGAGAAAGTAGATAAGTTTTTGAAAGATCAAGGAATTGAAGACTATGGGCACAGAAGAGGAGAAGAGGCCTGGGGCAGATCAACCATGATCATATTGAATAACTGGGCAAGCTTGAGGGGTCAAATTTCCTACTCCTGCTATTTTTTATGCCCTTGCGTTCCTTGACTAAACTTAGATTTAATAGCTCCTTTTATGACTTGAAAACATAATCCTCACACAATATTTTTGACACTGTGAAGCACAATGGCTGAAAAGTGAAAGACTTTTAAAGGACAACTGTATATCTTACAATATTTTGAATAAGTTGCTAAATGTATTTATTCCAAACCTTATGCCTTATCAAAAAAAAATAGTTTTAGGAACAGTTGAATCTGAAAAGAACCTTATTGATTTTGGTTCCAGAAATTGATAATCCTATTATCAACAGGTACATCAGATCCTGCAAACACTTTATTTCAACAGTCTTGTTAGGTCACCAGATGTCAGCAACCTCACAGTATAAACTAATATGAATGAAATCCTACTGGCAACTCACAGGAAAGACTAACCATATATAGAACAAGCTTTACATGACATCACTGCTCTTGTGTCTCAAAGGAGAATATTATTTTACATTAGCTTACCAGGACAAATAAGAGCTAAACAAGACTGTCTGTTGAATCCATCAAGTAGAATTTGCAATATTGTTCTAACCGAGCTGTTATATTTAAGTTTCAAAGAAAGCTATTTTCCTGGGTTTACAGCAATAGATTGATCCAGAATCTCCCAGGAAATATTATCCACTCCAGGTCTTTATAACTGCCTTTGTTCCTCCATCTATATATGTATTATTTTTTCTCTCTCTCGACATTCGGTGCTGCAGCATCACTGACTATGAGTGCAGGCAGTAGGGACTGTGAGAATGTGCTTCACCATTCTACTTCAGTAAATGCTAGACAGTGAATGCATCAAGCCTGCTGGACAACTGCTGTTTACTAGACAGAGCATCGTTTCAGGATTAGGTGTATTTTCTACACACGTGGTCTGAGCAGACAGTGAACCCTGTGTAGAGGTAAGTGCTTTTGTTTTTGTATGAGCTGATACAGCCTTTTTACTGTAACCATCGGTATTCTTAATTTGATTGAAATACTGAGTCTAGGTCTGGCTCAAGTTATCATTTCACTTGCACATCATTTATAGGTTTTTCAGAGTGTGATGATGTAAACTTGCAGCAAGACTGTATATGTTCTTGTTTTTTTCCCCTGTTAAAACAAACATGTGGAGTATAAAAAGAGCAGAGTTTGTTTGGTCTATTGAACAATATTGCATTTTATAATTGACTCAGACTGTTTTAAATTTCTTTCTTTCACATAAAGCAGAAAGTCATTCAAACCTTCATTATTTAAAACGGCCCAAGGGATTGTTTTAAACAGATGTTTCTAAGTAATGTAAATGCAGAATTGATATGCTACTGTTCTTATATAAACCAATGGATGCATTGAATCCATTGAAAATAAAACCAGGCTAATATGAAATGGAAGTAGTACAGGTATGTGAGGAGCCAGGTCCAGGATATTCACTGTTCATAATGTAAACATTTGTTTCCACTGTTTTAGAAAGAGCATTTCCACTTTGAATCAAATGCTTGAGTAGTAAAATGCTTCTGACGTTGCCTTTGGTTTTAATAATCTAGTGTGCAATCTGTAAATCTGCCTGCTGAGGAAAAGACAAATTAAAGCTGTATCCAGAGTGCAACAATATTATTTAAAGATATAAGCATTTTCCTTTGATAGCATATGTGTCAGGGTAGCAGGTTAAAAGAATACGTGATAGCAGATGTAGTTCGGTTTCATTTGGTAATATTTATCAGCACATGAGTTTCTATGCAATAATTAGCAGGAACTGTCAGTTTTTGATTCCAGCTTTTTGGCTTTTGATTAGAAACACTTAATTCCTTAATGTGGATTCCTTAAGTACATTGCTCAGTTTGTATTTTGATAGATATGACTGTGCTTGTTGTTAAGCTTTCATCTACATTCCTTAAGACAATGAAGTCTGAGGAACATTAACTGGTCTTGGAATGTTTCCAGATTGTTAGACCAGAGGCTGATCAATAAAGCAAATGGTCAAAGTGAATGATTGAGAAAAGATGGTCCACAATTATATGCAGGATCTTAGAGCAAAATTTCCACAATAATACATATAATTTTTTTCGTGGATCCTCTATGTTAACATTTTTTTCAGAAACAGGAACGTAAAACGTAACGGAAGTAATCAGAGTAATTGGATTGATTCAAATCCATGTAAACTGAAAGCACAGTTCTGACTTCCATGCTTATATAAAAAATTCTGCCTCCCCCACTTCCTTTTTCCTTATTTTGCCTAAAGAATTTAGTGAAAGCATAATGCATTGGTTACATCTCATGCTGGCGAAAGCCCACACTGACAGGAGAATTAGCCTTTAACACTAATAAAAGGTGACGGCCACTGTGCTATCAGAACAGTTTTACCATGAGAAAGGTGGGAGCCCAGGGCAGATGTACACGTGACCAGTGTTATCCCTTTCTTAAGCTGTGTTAATACACTTTGCCAGTTTGTGGTATGCTGTTTGTCTGGCAGTGAAACTACAGCATTTTATTGTTTGATGAGAGCAGATACAGTACCAAGTGATAAATGGTCAGTTATATGTAGTTATCAGCTTGTCTCAGACCAGTATTTACAAGATCAACAAATATTCTTTCAGTAATCCCCCTTCCACCATTCAATTCTTTATATAATTGCAGCATGGCTGCTTTTAATTTGCCTTATTTCTTACAATTATGCTAAGACGTCTTCATTGGAAGTGTATAGAGAAACAGGTGATTTGCAATTAAGAATAGCAAATGTACAATGTCAGTAATACATAATTGCAGTAGGTATGTGGTGGCAGAGGTGTTGAATTATAATGGGTGTATGTTAATGGAGACATGAGATCAAAAAAGTAATATGATGCCAGAGATTCACTGTTAAAAAAGATGTATCAGTACAAAATATTGAAACTCCAGCTTAACATATCAAGCATAACATTAGAGATTAGTTTATTTCTCTATATGTAAAAAAAATGTTTGAAAAGCAATTAATAATGCCTCAGCAAACTGTTTATTGAAGATGCAACATTAAGTTAATTTGTTCCAGGGAAGTGTATGTTAATGTGGCAGGAATAGTTAGAGCTTATAATTAGAACCAATTTGTTTATTGTTTTCAATTTTTCTTGCTTCTCGTATGGCAGTAGCTCTTCTGTTCACTCTGAGGACAGGGATACCTCCACTGCTGTCATTAATGCCACTGCACAGTTGTGATCATCTCTAACTGTTGGCTCAATCATATACTAATTAAGCTGTACATTGCAGAAAGAGTAAGCCTCTAACGGAGAGGGCTTGACCGTTCTATTGCATATTAAGTGTTAGCATTACACTGTCTCATATGATCCCAGGGCTATTACTACTTGCAGTTTAGGATAATGTGATAACAATGAGCTGCACGGTATATTGATTGGCAGTTTTCTTCAATGGACAGGGCTTGTAGCATAGGCATGTCGGTTTATAACAATATTAAAACATTGTAGAAAATGTAATCCATTTTGCAGATGAGGCAATTTTCTGTTACGAGTGCTAACATTGCTTGCATACAAGTATAGCCCACAATAGAAAGTTCCCCATATTAACTTCATATACATGTCACTCATGTGATCCTAAGGATGGAACCATTAACGATATCACTCCCTCCATCTACACACTAACCCAACACTCCCTCTATCCATGCTCTCAATCTGCTGAAAATGGCCACTGTGAAATGTGCTCTCTTTGATATTAGTTATATTACTAGTATCAACATTGCTAATACCTGATTAGACTGAATAACATTTATTTTGTTTTGCAATATCTGACCATTGCTGAGGTGACACATTAACTGTATTTATCACCAATTATTGTATTATAAGAAAACACAAGGTACAGGTGCTCCTTCGGCAAACTGTTGAAGGATTATGGGATAATTGTGTTCCATAAAGACTTTCTGGCAATGAAAAGAAATGTTCATCTTCTATGTCATATTTATACTTCTGAGTCTTTGGTGCTCATAAGAAGTGTAGAGTCAGATGATATAAACTTCTTACAGTGTTACCGTAGGAATCATGTTTCCATGAGAAAACAGTGTATTGCAGTTGCAGATGTGGACCATGTTCTTCTGACAGTTAAGACTAACAGTTCCTGTTATGTCTCTTATAATCTGTAGCAGAACAAAATGCCATTATCTGAATGATCATGTTTTATTAATTCAAAATTAAGCTTCATATAGTCAAATAGCACAAGGCCAAAGTTGTTTGTAATCCAAAAATGTTAAGTTGGATATTTGTTGAAAATTGCTGTTATGAGAAAGGTTCTTTCGGGTCTCAAAGGTAGAGGTATCTGGACACACAGTCTTGTATTTTAAAAAGGAGAATTTATTTACAAAGACAGATGCGGGAACAGAATGAAAAGGAATGGATGCATGCTCGCACTCAGGTAATCGCGCAACGTGAGGGGAGTCGCAAATGGGGGTGAAGTGCCCACACACACACACACACACACACACACACACACACACACACACACACACACACAACGAACTGGTACAAATGATCAAGGAGTAAACAATACGTTGCCTGAACCCCCTTGAATCTGGACAAGCAATGGCTCTATGCTACTGGGAATCTACTTAAGACGTTCCTTGACCCTTGGGGAAATGCACCCTCTTACCGATGGTCCCTCGGTGTGGTCTCGACCCCGGCAGCAATCAGCAAAGAGAGAGAGAGCTACCCACGTGTACCATCTTTTATAGGACTGGAGAGCTGGGTGGAGCCCGCTCAAGTAATTCAAACAAGCCAATGATTCAGGATCAAGAACAAAGGTGTGTTACAAAGCCAATCCTTAGGTGTGCTCTTGATGGGTGGGGCGGAGCCAAACCTTTGATTGACAGTGGTGTCACTTCCGACCCAATGGAATGTTATCATCCGACCATGGGGGTCAGTAGTGTCATTACTGTCATCTGACAGCCATGGCCTTTCATACTACATTCCACCCCTCGGAAGTTACACGAGCTGCCAATCATGGGGATAGCTATAACTAAGCTAACAAAAACTACACGTCAGTGTGCGGTACTTAATGGAAGGCAGAAGTGGTTCTAATAATTTGGCATGCACAGCACAAAATGCAGACCACTATTACAACTAAAACAAGGGCGGTGGCCCAGTGAATGATAGTTGCCCACCATCCCCCCAGAGACCCAAACAGCCACCAGTTTCCCCATGAGGTGTCTTGCTGGAGGAGCTGGTCCCTTGCCTTTTGAATTTTAGTTATCGAGTCCCCAATGTGAGCAGCCAGGTCCGTGATGTTGCTGGATGCACCTGGGATAAAGGTACAGCACTCCTTCCTGACCACTGTACAGGTTCCACCTTCTGCAGCGAGTAGTTAGTCCAGGGCCATCCGGTTCTGAAGGGCCATCAGCCTGATGTCAGCCGCCTGCGTCAGGGCATACTTAGTATGTTGCAGTGACAGTTTCTGTTTGTCAGCCATTGTCTGGAGCATGCTGGTCATCTTGATGACTTCTCAGGACAGTCGGGCTGTGCCATACGTGGGGAAGGCAATCATCCAGAACCTCTCCGCCTCCGTGATGGCTCTTCTATTCCGGTGGTCGATGTATGCTGGGTGCTCCCCGAGGTCGTCGAGTGAGTGGATGTAGGGCACCACAAACGCTGGGAAGCAGCAACCGTACCAGCTCGTGGGGAGCCATGGGTAGGTATGGTGCCCGCAGACCCAGTGGGTGCCATTCAAGGTCCAGGGAGCTCCCAACTTAGCGGCACCGCTGGCGGTAGTCACTGTGGCCCCTGGGTACCAGTTGCTCTCACAGTCACTGTAGCTGACTGGCAAGGTAGAAGTGTGGTCGTTTTGGAGCCTGCACCAACATTCTCTCGGCTGACTGGATGGCTGCGGAATGACTCTGAGGGTTGGGACTTGAGGTGAGGTCAAATTGTAAGAAGGGAAATACCAGCCCCTGAAGCACCCACCCCATCGGGAATCACTGGAAGAAATATTCTGTAATGGTGAGGGGAGTGGTTGGGGACTACCATCTGGCCCCTCCCCCCCAAACCAATATACTGAACCCGACAGGCACAAAAAGTCTGTGTAAGCAGTTCATTTGGAGATCATCAAGGTGAATTACTGTAAGTGGGAGAGCTTCACCGACATGTGCTGGGGTTTGGAGGCAAATACAGCAGTCTGATTGATTGGAAGTGTTGGCGAGTTCGTGTGCGACACGGAGGAAGGTGTTCGTAGGGTCCCCAATGCCGATCATCGCAGTGAGGAGGATTAGCACCAGTAGTAGGGTGGGGGGAGGGACAAACATTCTCAGCAGGTCAGATTTTGGGTATGAAGGCAGGAGAGGTTAGTTTGACCCGGAATCGCAACCCAACGGGTGTCCCCGGGACCAAGCGTGACGACTTCCCCCTTCTGAGGGGGACCTTGCGGCTGTCGGACCCCGACCCTCCTGGAGTCCTCAGTCTCAGGGGGTTGGGGGTCTCGCAAGTCGGGTGGTGGGGAGTGAGCCAGATGGCGGGATAATAGGGATCCCCCTTGGCCAGTGGGCCGTGTGTTGAGCTGGTTGACGGCCTGTTGCTGCACGCTTGACTGCCCCTGCAATGTGCAGGAAGGCATCAGCGTGCGTATGGTCTCTTTCAGCAGGCCGTTCATTCTTTCTATCAGGCCCGATGCCTGGGGGTAGTAGGGGATATGGAGCAGCCACGAGATCCCCGCCTCCACCGCCCAGTTCTGCACCCTGGCCCCCGCGAAGTGTGATCCCTGATCGGATTGCACCTCCCACAGGACTCCATAGATGGAGGAGAGGTGCTACAATCCTTTGATGGTGTTGTTCTGGTCGGCCCTCTCACAGGGTACCGCCACCAGGTCACCTGAGTATGTATCCACCATCGTCAGAGCGTACTGTTTTTATTGTGGCGTGGGAGCAGTCCAATATAGTCTATTTGCCACATGCAACCTGCTCCCATGCCGCAGCAAATGTGACTCGGTGGCCCCGCCGACCAGCCTCGTGGTTTTACCTGCTGGCAGCTGGGGCAGTTTGCGACAGTGGTCTTACACTGATCCACTGTAAGGGCGACCCCGAACTGTTCTGCCCAGCGCTGCGTGCCATCAGCCCCTAGGTGACCGCTCTTATGGTGCGCACTGAGGTCAGGTTCTTCCGGGGAGATGGCAGTGCAGCACATCTGGGCAGCCTGGTCCATAGCGGCATTATATATGGCCTCCTGAGTATTTTTATGGGTATGGGCATCCACGTGGTTGACTGATATCTGTCTCTGGGCGGCTTGGTCCCAGATATAGTGCCAGTGTTCCTGTCCCCAGAGGGGGCGTTCGTGAATTTCCCACCCCGTCTCGTGCAACCGTGCCATCCACACTGCCATACCATTGGCTACTGCCCAGGAATCGGTATAAATGTGGAGTGGCCCAGTGGTGTCCTGTAAAGTGAGTGCTACCGCCGCTGGCTCGGCCAATTGACTGGACCCTACCACTCCCGCCTTTGTTAATGTTTTCCCCGTGGCGGGATGAAGTGCCGCCGCTTTACAATGTTGTTTCCCGTTTTTCCAGCGGCTGGAGCCGTCTGTGAACCAGGCATGCAGTTTCTGTTCGGGGTCAAGGGAGTCGAAGGGTTGGCCCAAGGATATGGAGTAGGGCTTGATCTCGGGTATGTCCGGGGGTGGGTCCTGGGACTGGGGGAAGGACATAACCTGTTTGTGGAGGCGGCTGAACTCTTCCGGACCGGGTTCTGCCCAGTCCGTGATGTACCACTTCCACTTCACTGTCGAGGACCACTGGGCTCTGCCCTCTTTGTGTGTGGAGTTGGGGGACTTGACCCAATGCATTATTGGCAGGTGAGGGCAAAGGACCACGGGGTCAGTACTGGTCTGGTTCTCAGTTGCAAGGAGCACCAGGTAGCAGGCCAGCAGCTCGAAGGGGCTGTAGTGGGTGGCGGCCTGCAGTGATATGGTCCAGAAGCCAAGCGGGACTCTGCGTCCCTGGACCTTCTGCCAGAGGCTCCACTCGGCCACCGACTCTCCAGCAGAGACCTGCAACTTGAAGGGGACCCCTTCCTGTCGCGGGGAGAGGGGCAGGGCTTGCTCCACTGCCTGTTTGGCTGCTTCAAAGGTGGCCGGCTGTTCAGGCCCCCATGAGAAAAGTGGCTTTCTTGTAGGAGATCTTATAAAGCGGTCTCAGAAGTATAGTCAGGTGAGGGACGTGTTGCTGCCAGTAGCCAAGGAGGCCCACGAAACTCTGGGTGTCCGTCTTGTTGGTGGGGACAGCAAAATTTAAAATTTTGTTCTTGGCAGTGTCAGGAATGTCTCTCCTGCCTGCGTGCCACTGTATGTCCAGGAACAATACATTCTGGGCTGGGCCTTGTACCTTTTCCATATTAATGTCCCAGCCCAGTTCTCTGAGGGAGGATATTAACATATCAAGAGCCTCTGAGACAATAGCCTCCGAGGTCCCCTGTAAAAGTACATCGTCTATGTAATGGGTGACTGACACCCCCAGGGGAAGGTGAATGGCTTGCAGATCTCGGGCTATTAAACCATGACAGATTGTGGGGTTGTTCACGTAGCCTTGTGGTAGACATTGAAATGTATATTGCCTCTCATCCCAGGTGAATGCAAATTGGTCCTGGGAGGTCTAGTGGAGGGGAATGGAGAAAAATGCATTAGCTAGATCTACCATGGCTTACCAAGGTTTGTCTGGGCGCCCGCAATATCTTCCACTAAAGTGACAATGTCGGGTACCGCAGAAGCGGGGGGCGGGGGGCAGGGGGCAGCTTTGTTTAAATGTTGGTAGTCCACCGTCATGCGCCACGTCCCGTTCTTTTTGCGGACGGGCCAGACGGGGCTATTAAAAGGGGAGGGTGTGGGTCTAATGACTCCCTCCCACACAGGGCTTGGACAGCCTCTGTGAAGTCTCGGTGTCCCCCCCGGCACCCTATATTGTCTACTGCAAATGACCGTGGAGGGAGGGGGAACCACGATCGGCTCTCACTTGGCCTCCCCAACTACCACCGTAGCACGGGCAACTCCAAAGGTGAACTTGCCCCAGTTGGTGTGCAGGGACTGTCCCTTTTAGATGTTGATCCCCAGTATGCATTCCACCGAGTCCATGATTAACATAGGCACAGTTTGAGGAGGTTGGTTCCTGATGGTCATGCGGACCCTAACCACCTCCATGGGCAAGAAGGAGCCCCCCAATCCTTCTATCTGCATTTGTGCCCCCTTCAACGCAGCAGGGTTCCCTGGGACAATGGTGTGCTGGGCACCCGTGTCAACAAGTGCCATCCACCTCTGGACATTCCCCTTTCCCCAGTGTACCGCTAGGGGTATGTGTGGCCTCAGGTCCCCCGGGCGTGGAACGGTGACGGAGCAGATGCGCTGGGGACCCTGGCCTTCATCCTATGGGAGTGGGGTGGGGGGCTGCCACCCTGTGGGTGAGGATTCCTGCTGGCGGAAGTGGGACACTTCCTGTTGCAGCAAGTCTCAGAACTGAGCCCGGAAGGCAGGGAAGGCTGTTTCAGATGGGGGAGGTGCGGAGGCAGTCTCGGTGTCTGCGGGGGCAGCCCACGTGGGCCGGTGGTTGGGGGCGCCCCTCGTGTCAGGCTCGGCCCCGGGGTGGTCGGGGGCGTCCCCCAGCCAGGCTTTCTCCCACAGAGCTCCTTCCATTATGCATGGAGAGCGGGGTCAGGATCCCATCTATGCTAGCGCGGTCCACCCCTGCACACAACAGGTCCAGGTACAGCTGCTTGCGCGTGAGGTGAGAGTTGGTGTCCCCAGTCCTCGTCTCCACTCTACGGGCCTGTGTGGGTGCCCCCCGCTGCACGTATTCTAACCCCTCCAGAAGGATAATGGCTTCCCCTACGGTCCTCCCGCTGGCGGGTCCCATGAGGGGCAGGACCACTGGCTTCAGGTCGGGGCGCACAGTGGCAACCAGGTACCCCGCTAGCGCACTGGTCGCGATGGTATTTTCTAACAGCCCAAGGTCACCCGTCCCTGTGTATATGCCGGTCACTAGCGCCCATTCCCGGATGACCCTAGCGTCCTCACTGACTGTGCTCCACTGTGGTCGCCCGTATAAATCCCACTCGAGGAGGGTAGGGTACCGGACTCTCATGGCAACCACTACCTAATCCCACAGGGTAGTGGTGTCCCCGATCCCTCCTGGTGGCGCCCGCAGACCATTATTAATGCTCTGTTGGTCCGACAAGCTCCCCAGGGCACTTGCCTCCTGGTGAGAGAGGCTCACGCTGGGGTCCCCCTCATCCCACAGTCGGAGCAGCCACGCGGCCAGCGGTTCGCCCGGCCACTGGCGGTACCAATCTGCCAGCTGGGTGAGCTCTTTAACGGAGAAGTCCCAGGTCTCCGTGGTCTCAGAGGGGTCATGGGCACTCTCCCCTGTGGGGTTTCCATCCAGATTCCCTTCCCTTCTATGGCGGACCTGGGACCACGTGGTGACGGGTTGAGCCTGCAGGGGCTCGGGTGCATAGGGCGGGAGGGGCAGGTATGATGGGGCTTGGGGTCCTCGGGTACACCCTCCTCATCATTGTCCATCCATATGTCCCCATCCCCCAGCCATGCATCCAGCTTGTTGCCGTGCTGGAACAAGGTACGGATTTTAACCGGGTTCAGTTGCCAGCCAGACCTGTGGGCAGCTTGTGCCTAGTTTACTTGAATCAGCCAGCAGGCAACCTTGGTACCCCTGGTCTCGGTCATTGGCCCAAGTCTGGGCAGTCTGAACAGCCTCCTGCAGCGTGCAACATCGCTACCGAAGCGTTTCTATCTTCTTTTCCCTCTGTAGGCAGGTATCCCGTAACTGGTCAGTAATCTCGACCTGGTGCCTCAAGAGGGACGCCAGCAGCCAGAAGGCACCCCTTTGGCTCTGGGGAACCCCGACTTCTGGAGGAGGGCCACCTTGTGGTACCCCAGTTTCTTACCACTGCTCAGTGGTCTAACTGCTCAGCCCAGTCCACTGGCTTACTGTGGTCTGCTAGCAGACTGGCCAGGCTCCCAAATCCCTCTCTCTCATCGGTCCACCCGGGAATCGTCTCCTCAGTGCCCACATTTTCCTTCTTTCCCTTGTTCCAGAACATCCTATCTGTGTCTGTGTCCAGCCAATACCCTTAAGACCCTGCTCGCAGCACCAATTGTTATGAGAAGGGTTCTTTCGGGTCTCAAAAGTAGGGGTATCTGGACACAGTCTTGTATTTTAAAAAGGAGAATTTATTTACAAAGACAGACGCGGGAACAGAATGAAAAGGAACGGATGCACACTCGCACTCGGGTAATCGCACAATGTGAGGGGAGTCATAAACGGGGGTGAAGTGCACACACACACACAATGAACTGGTACAAATGATCAAGGAATAAACAATACGTTGCCTGAACCCCCCTGAATCTGGACAAGCAACTGCTCTACGCTACTGGGAATCTACTTAAGATGCTCCTAGACCCCTGTGGAAGTGCATCCTCTTTCTGGTGGTCCCTCGGTGTGGTCTCGACCCCGGCAGCAATCAGCAAAGAGAGAGAGAGCTACCCACGTGTACCATCTTTTATAGGACTGGAGAGCTGGGTGGAGCCCGCTCAAGTAATTCAAACAAGCCAATGATTCAGGGTCAAGAACAAAGGTGTGTTACAAAGCCAATCCTTAGGTGTGCTCTTGATGGGTGGGGTGGAGCCAAACCTTTGATTGACAGTGGTGTCACTTCCGACCCAATGGGCAATGCTATCATCCGACCATGGGGGTCAGTAGTGTTGTCATTGTCATCTGATAGCCATGGCCTTTCATACTACAATTGCATAATCAATTCTCTCAATTATTTTTGCTTACTTTTACCTAATTATGGTTTAATCTTAATTCTTTTTTCCCACAACAGAATTATTGAGCAAGAGTATCAGACAAGCATCATTCTATATTCATCACAATATTATGGTGGCACTGTTGCAGCTAGTTAAGCTGCTGCCTTACCACGTCAGTGATCAGGATTCCAGTGCTGGCTGTGTAGTGTTTGCATGTTCTCCCTGTGATCACGTCTTTCCCCTCAGTACTCCAGCTCACTCCCACACCCCAAAAGCATAAGGTTAAATTTGCCACAGTAAATTTGCCCTAGTGTATAGGTGAGTGGTAGAATCTGGGAGAGTTATGAGGAGAATAAAATAGGATTAGTGTAGGACCGGTGTAAATGGGTGCTTGATGGTTGGCATGGACTTGGTGAGCTAAAGGGCCTGCTTCCATGCTGCATGACACTATATTCAGGCAATAGAACTGACATTAGCTTCAACTGAGGAAAGGAAATGAGAAGGATTTTCGAACCTTTCTACTCATTAATATAAAACAACCAATGAAAAACTGATTTTAAAATAGCATTAACAAAATGGTGTACTCCCTTTGTAAGAGGATGTCTTCTTTTCTTGCTTTCAGAATTGAAGCTTTATTTTTTCCATCATATTTCTACCCTCAACCTGTATTCTTACAACTCAAAGGAAATCTAGACAAAGAGGTGACTTCTCCACACTATAAAATGCTATTCTGCATTGTTATTTAAAGCGTGGATTTTGTTGAACATGGTGTAAATTTGATTCAAGACTGGAGATCAGAAAGAAAAACCTAGGACTGTATCCATTGAAGATAGAGATGTCTAAAAATTGGACCCATTTGTACCCTTTACATATAAACTGTACAAGAAATACATTCTGCAAATGTTTTAAAGTGTTTGTACATATTTCCTATTGAGATCCTGTAATCCAAGCCATTACCAATGTCATTTCCAGTGTATTTTACACATGATGTGACATCAACGTTCATGTCATTTATTCATTGGTTACTGAAAAAAATTACTTCAAAAGGTCACAACCTTTGCCTTTAATTCCCAATCGAACAAGGAGTGAATCCATCTGAAAGTAATGAATGCAGCAAATTGAAAGAGTCCCCATTAGGACATCATTTTAATATTTTTTGGAAACACCTGATATGGCATTAGAGCAAAACATAATACCTATTTAGTGTACCAAAAATAGGCAAGAAAGTTAAATGTAGATTTAATGGTCAAAATAGTCAATGTTTTGAAAGGGCTAGAGTAGAAGAATATTTTCATTGGTCAAGAATCAGTTCGAGGAAATAAAATTAGGATTGGAGTTCATGGCATAAATGGTGTGTTTGTTTTTCCACCCAGAGCTTGTAGAAATCAGTATACATTACCTCATCACATGAAGTTGAGCCTTTTGCAATTTTATAATATCTAATCAGACAAACATTTGAAAAATAGAATTATTAAAGTGTATGAAGAAATTTCAGAGAAATGGGTATAATAAATAAATTACTATGTTATACTACATGCACACAGGTATAAAGAGTCAAATGGTCTTTTCCTTTGCTTACATTTTCGTAGGAGAGATTTTCTACTTTAGTATTTGCATCACCTGTTCAGGACACACATGAAATCGGCGATGCAAAGCCTGTGCTTTTTTGCCTATTAAATTTAATTTCCTACTGGGAGCACTGAAGCAGAAAATCTCCTCAAATAATTCTAAAAACGACTGGTTAAAATTACAGCAACTAAAATGCTAATCAGAAAAATACAAACATGGAAGGACAAATCACAGCTCACAATTAGGTGCTTAAAATCACATGGAATTCTCTTCTGTGAATTGTGAAAATAGACCTCACATACTCCCAGTTGCATCTACACATTTAATGTTACCATATGTAAACTCACCTATAAAGCTACAACTTACACATGCAAAGAAATATGCAAACACATATATGAATGCCCAAACATACCCTTGCATAACATTGAAATAGAAATACTTTCATCATCAGTCTGATAGGAAATGCATGAAAAAGGGACAACATAGCTATAACAGGGAACAATTACTTCACAAATTGATGAAGTACTCTTTCTTTTTAAAATATTTTTGGTAACAATCTCTCAACACCGATGGTTTGGCATGACATTTAGAAATGTAAGTGTGAGAGCATGACGGTTTAAATTGCATCAGCTTCACACCCTAATGCGTAAGGCTTGACAGGTCTGAAATATTCAACATCAACAGCTTTTGGTACAGTGTCTCCACAGAAAGTTATAAAGAACATTCCGGCATACTTTCCACTGTACATTTAAAATCTTGGAGGTAGAGCAGCATTAATTCTACCTTTTGCAGTTAAATCTGCATCTTAATACAAACCAGTAAAGGTGAGGGAGAATAGCTTCTAATCCATTTCATGCATTAGTACTCATATTTTGCTCATTTAACTTGATCAGTGTGAAATTCAGATCATCAGCACCTCTTTTGTGTAAAACAAATGTCCTAAGAACTTCAAATTCGCATCCACAGTGACAGCATTTGTGAAGAAAACTGTCAAATTTTACACCAGTAAAGGCATTATAGTGTGTAAGCAGTAAAAGTCTGCTGGAAGTTGGTCAAGTGGTAGATAATGATACCTATCAATGTCCAATGCCAAAGCAATACCAGTGTAACTATTTTAGAGTTCAGTGTGCAAGCTAACACCTTTCAATCCTGAACACATGTTGAAGATTGGCTGCTGGTAGGTTTCTTCCAGTTCCTTTCACTAGTTGACCATGATTTGGTGTTATGCATGATTATTCCAATTTGAAATTGTCACAATGTCAAGCAAAGAGCGAGCTCGCAGAGACCCAAATGTGGCACACCAGTACAAAACTGGAGTCGGGATGCTTCCTCAGAAGCCAACGCAGGCAGCAACCGGAAGGAATCTTGCCTCAGGGCTCTGAGGTGGGGTCCCAACACGAAAACTAGATATCCTAAGAGGAACAGTGAAACCAGGACTGCTCTAGAGTTGACAGCTCCAAGCAGCCAGGAGACAAAGTATACCCAAAGGTTGACCAATACTCTGGCAACTACTGCTAGTGAAACCAGGGCTCTTATGCTAGTGTCCTGATGGGGCTCAGGTGTGCGTTGTTATGCAATTAGTAATACATGGACACCATGTGCTGCACAATGAGACACCATCAATGGAGCTGAATCGAGGGCCAGCACTTGGAACCATGACAAAAATAGTCTGCAGGATGAGGTGTGGTAGGTAATGGTGCTCATCTCAAAGCTTCTGCACAGACCATTTCTTTCTAGGCTTGGGTAAATTAGTACGAATTAGTTGACACTCCCCTTGGGATACAGCATCAACGGGAAGAATGAGCAGAGTGTGCAGAGCAGAACAATTTCTGGAAAAGGGAGGATGAGGGAGGAGACAAGAATGCTTATAAAGGACATCATAGCCAGAACTGTAACCTCAAAGCAGGGCAAGGATTGGGAAACCAACAATGAATAAGGTCACTGTGGAATTGACTTTTATATGCCTGCCTCCTTCCAGGCTGAACCTGGATATATTAGTAACTTCTCACTGTTTGCCATCCATATAAGGTCATTCTTTTGATGGAAATAAGCAGTCAGAAAGAGATACTGGTTTTGCAAGGATTGTAGTCATCCCCATGGTGCAGAGTGCGATCAACTGCATACATTGACTGTGAGTACTGCCTGTCAAGCCTTGGTTACTCTGGAGAGATTCCACTTTCTCAATATCTACCTGGTGTGTGACTGTAGATAGAGAATCATATGGTTCAGCATTCTGCAACACCAGTATTCTGCAGCATTGGACAATATCAGACCACTGTAATACTCTGTGAGCCCCCTTTATATACCGAAAACCACAATCATAATGGCAGTCTTAACTTAGATGACAGCGCTCAGCGCTCAAATAATCTGCTGGAGGAACTCAGTGGGCTAAGCAGCATCTGTGGAAGGAAATAAATAGTCGATGTTTCGGGTTGAAACCCTGCATCAGGATTGATGTAGGGTTTGGGCCTGAAACATCGACAATTTCTTTCCTCCCACAGATGCTGCTCGACCCACTGAGTCCTTCCAGCAAGTTGTTTGTTGCTCCAGATTCCAACATCTGCAGTCTCTTGTGTCTCCTCGGCACTCAAATGTTGCTTGGTTACTATGCATACTGCAACATCAGCAATAACATACTCAATTGTGGCTAAGTTCAAATGTACTAATTGAGTTGCTCAGAATTTCCATTTTGGAACAGATGGGCTCGAGGCTCACATTAAGTACATTCTTGATCCTGGCCACTCATGTGAAGTCATCAAACTCTTGCAGCATTACCTTTGGATCTTTGAGATTTAGCTCCAAGCCTTGACCTCCATGGCTATCTGGTTATTACCTTCTGAGCACATCTTTTTAGCTTCTCCTAGGCCTTCTGGGTGCAGGATACGTCTCCTATGTCGCAATATCTCCTATGTATCAACATCTCAAATGCAGCACCAAAATCTGTGAAGCCTTCTTTCACCCATGCTGTTCCATTCTTCAACATTTCCCAAGTCAGACTCTTTTAGTGTGCTTGCCAGCACTTGCTCTTAACACAAGAGCGAAGGCTAGCTTTAACTGATGCATTCAGCCAATGACCAGAGCAATTCATATTGGCTGGCCACTGGAAAAAATATATAAGCAGAGAATACAAAGTTAGGAATACTGTATGACAACTATATTGGTGCTTTAAACTTTAGTTAAGCTGAAAAAGTACATTAAGCTGATGAAAAGACCACCATTTACTTTTCATTTATTGCCAATGTGTCCATATTGAGCCTCTTACTTATGGCAGTAAAAATTGAATTTGTCTTTCTGAAACTAATTTCCCTTTATGCATTGTCCACCAACTTATGTTTAAAAGTTATGGACAAATTTCCACGCAAAAGATTGCATCTCAGGCAGAGGTTTGCATAGAAAAAAAAGAAGAGAAACATATATTTAGTTGGCAAAGGAAAGAAAAGGACATTTGAATGGGGTGGAAGAAGGTGCTGAGCAGACTGCAAATGAGATTTGTGCTGGGACCTATAATCATTAGTGATTTACACCAATAACCAGGACTCTGAGTATACATGGTAGTAGGCTGTATGTAAAGCTGCTCTGCGACTTCATAGACACAGTTATAGACAGTTGCTTGGTACTTTCCTACTGGCATCTTGATTAGTGATACTGCTTATTTCTAGCTTATTAAATTTAATCATTAGACTAGAGGGAATGTTCTGTTTTCAGTAATGTTATTCTCACCTGAATAAGCACAAAGGGAAAGGAAAACAGACGTAATTTGCATTTTAGTAGGTTATTAATTTTCAGACTTTAAGTTAACTTCTAGAAGCTATTCAGTTCACATGAGTGTTTAATGTTCAACCTGTCTTTTCAAGAATTCTGACACATCCAATTGATAATTTCATTATTGATAGGATCTATGGTACAGGTCTTGCATGCAAAATAATTATCTTTTGAAAACAAGTTTGCAGAACTTAAAGATGTGTTTTAAGATAATTTGAGATGTTAGCATATTGATTTAGTAAATGTAGCTTCAGCTTCCAAGCATTCTCTGATTTAGCTAAAGGTTCAAAATAATTCAATGAACATCATGTTGTCTATGAATGATAGATCTTTCATGGTTTGGAAGAAATGTTGTAACTCACATGGGGCTATCCTTTGTCGATTGGTGCAGATTTAGAAGAGGAGAAACTTCTCAAACCTACTGTTAAATTAATGTGATCTCAGAGGACTGTGTCTGTTCATAATATTCAGCACTGTAGGAAAAGCTTGATTTCCTGACTTCCAGATAATTGAGTGCTGAATCTTCCAAATCTTGTTTGTGTCTTTGACCAACTAAACTGTTTAATTACTGACTTGCGGCTCTGTGAACTTTCAATTATCTGAAATAATTTGCTGTCTGTGTGGTCGTTTAGGTAATGGGAATACTGTGTACGTATTCCAGCCTGTAGCAGTTCTGTGAAATAAAGGCCTGAAACACTGCAAGAAGCTTGTGCCTTTGATGGAGAAATGAAAAACTTGCTCATATGTCTTTTTCATTTTGTGCTACAAGGACCACACAATTGAGGTAACAAGTGTAATCCAGGAAAGTCTATAGTAGCTGTGCCCAACATGTGGGAAAAGTGAACATAAAGAGATCTCAATTTTTACTACAATATGTTGGGTGCTATAATAACGTTGGAAACACAAGGAAGAACCAGGCAGGTAATAAGGGAAATTTTTGGAACAGACTTATGGCCTTAGAAAGAGGCAAGTGTCTATTGAACATTGCCAGCACTTGTTAAGGCTCGTCCTCATTGTTACTCCATTTGTGCGGAGCTATCAAAAAAAAGCAGGCTACTTTATTGCAAGCATTCTTACAAATTGGTGGAGGGCTGGTAGGAAAGGAGGAAGTGTCAAGGTATGTTCACTTGCTGTCCTTTAAATTAAAAAAAATTGAGCAGGTAAAAACAATGAGGCAGGAAGAATATTTGTAAAGCCACTTCCCGGAGCAGGGATTCCAATGGGAGCCTGTCCTCCTCCAAATTCCTTCTTTACCTGCCCTGGGATCAGATGAAAATGAGCAGCTCTATGGAAAGTTACTGTCACTGTTCCATCACAGAAGAACCAGCTTTTAGTGTTGCTGGATGCTCAGAAAGAATATTATTAAAGCTGCCTTGAAGCCCTACTGCTACACACCACTGTAGTATGAAAGGCCAGGGGTCAGGTGACAGTGACAACACTACTGACCCCCATGATCGGATGATAGCATTGCCTATTAGGTTGGAAGCTACACCACTGTCACTCAAGGTTTGGCTCCACCCCATTAGGTAAACACCTTTGTCTTGCTGGACCACTCGGATTGGTCTGTGCGAGCACCTTTGTTCCTGGGCACATCTACAACTGGCCCATTTAAAACACCTTTGTCCTTGCTGGACCACCCAGCCCCCCAGCAGCATAAAAGTGCTGCATGTTTAGTTTTCTCTCTCTTTCTGTCTCCGAGGATGTTGAGGTAAGCTGTGCACTACTTCAGGGCAGTTAGTTAAGGACTCCCGAGGCCAAAGAGCCAATGTTTGTCCAGAATCAGGGTGTCCAAACATTGTACCGTTTATTCCTTGATTATTTGTACCCAGTTATTTTGTGTGTGTGTGTGTGTGTGTGTGTGTGTGTGTGTGTGTGTGTGTGTGTGTGTGTGCACCTCACCCTCTGTTATGATTTCCCTCCACATTCGTGATCTCCTGCTTGAGAGTGTGTGTGCATCTGTTCCCATTCATACTGTCCCTGTGTTTGTCTTTGTTAATAAACCATTTTTAAATTACAAAGACTGTGTGTCCAGACCTTTATCTTTAAGATACCGAAAGAACCTTTCTCACAATAACCACTCTACATACTCACAGCTTATGCACACTGCTTACATCAAGCAAAAATCTTTCCTTGTACTTTCAAAAACTTAACTGTAATGGAGTACAACTTCCAGTGTCTAGACCTAACACTCCCTTCCTGGATGATATGAGTATAAAACAGATGCCTCCTTGGAAATATAGACAAGGACCACATCAAAGCAGGCAATCAGTTCTGGCTGTAGGGAGCCATCATCTGAAATTAACTCTTTTTGGAAGAGCAATGTCCACGTAGGCTGCATTTCAAGGTAACCCTCGCTCACATGGTGTTGTCAGAAAACCTCAAGTACTAGCTAACAAGAACACAAGAAAATAGGAGCAGGAGTAGGCCACCAGACCTCTCAGATCTACCCCACCATTCACTATGATCATGGCTGATCTATGCTGGCCTAAACTCCTCTTTTGTGTCGGTTCCCCTGATGCTCATTCTGTGATCTCGCAATTATTTATCTATCCCCACCTTAAGTGTTTCTAATGATCTGGTCTCCACCACCTTCTGGGACAGGGAAGTCCAGAGATTTACTACCTTCTGATAGAAAAAAATTCTAAATAGCTCATTTTCAAATGACTAGCCCCTCATCTTTTGGCTATGTGCTCTGTCCAAGGCCCTCCTACTAGTGAAAGAATCTCACCATCTACCCTGCCAAGCCCCCTCAGGATCTTATATCTTTGAATGAGGTCACCCCTCATTCTTCTAAACTGCAAGGAATACAGATCCAAACTGTCTAGTCTCTCTTGATAGGACAACCCTCTCATCCCAGGAATTAGCCTACCTCCAATGCTACTATATCCTTTAATTTTTAGGTAAGAAAGCTAAAATTGTGGACAATATTCCAAATATGGCCTCACTAATCCCCTGTACAACTGTGTTAAAACCTCCTTGTTTTTAAACTCCAACCAATTCGCAATAACAGCCAAATTGCCCTTTGGCTTCTTAACTGCTTGTTGGACCTGCCTGCTAACTTTTTGTAATTCATGTACTGGATTCCTCTGAACTTCACTTATTTGCAGTCTCTCTATATTTAAATCTGCCTTTTGATTCCTGGTACTGAGCCATATGCCTGTACTGCTGTTACAATGCAAGTCAATCTCACCCTCATTCTCAATTTCCTAACTTCAGGATCATTCCAGCCTGTAGCTGCTGATATACGGCATGTGTCAAAGTTTGCTGATCACAGTGGCATTTAGGGGGGCCATTGACATTCAGATGCTGAATATCAATGAGACTTCATTAACCTCTCCTTCAACCCACAGGAGCAGGCAGACTGAACATGGCTGCTTGCTGCCATTACAGTCTACCCCAAAGTACAGCCACTTAAAGACTGAACTCATGGTCATTACAGCTTCCATTCAGAACCCACAATTATTTAATGACTAGAACCACTTTTTCTCAACATCCAGATAGTGGTAGAATATAAGGAGACTTTTCCAATGGTGAATTCCAGGTTGCTGGCGGTATTCACTCATTCTTAGCCAGTTACAGATGTCTCTCTTCTTTCAGAGCCATGCTGCCCTGGAGGATGGAAGTTAAGTCTATCCCTGTTCAAATGGCTGATCACAGCACCAAACACACAAACTATAATGACTGGTATGGTACTACCAGGAGCAAAGTGGGGATGACAATGTGGCTGCTCAAAATAAGATTTTGCTGTCTGCGTCAATCTTGTGGTCATAGTCTGCTGTGCCCTCCATAATTTGATCATCAGACATGCTCAGCCATTGCCTGCTGAGTTGGAGGAAGAGGAGGACCAACAGCCAAGCCACCTGGGACCTTGAGATAAACAACAGCATGTGGACCTGAAGAAAGAGGAAGAGAACTAGGGCAAGGAACCACTCACTCCAGACCCTTAAAACTGGAGCCTCATGACAGATTTCCTTGAGGAGAACATCTCTCTGCATGTGCAGTGAGGCAATGTTTGATCCAGGCTTCTCATAAGTCTATTCAACTACTTTTGCAAGGTCACTTAAAAAACTGTAGTATCCTAGATATCGTCAACAATTACTGCCACATTCTAATAAGCTACCTTGTTTAAAATGGACATAGTCTCCCTGTCCTATAAATAGCTAACTGAAACTATCATTTTTGTTCTCAGTCTCTGCGAGCATTTGCAACAAGAGGCTTTCTCAAAAATACAGACTTAACTGAGTGTCCATTTGTTAGCATTCCCCAGCCTTGCAAAAAATATGCATATTATTACTCACTTTTACAGTCTAACATTTGCAGCATTGTGAATTAATCTCAGAGACTGAACATCTTTATGGTAAGCAGTTCTTCCCACTTGCAAGCCTCATGGATCCTCACCAAATCACCAACTTAAGACAACTTGCAGTCCAGTGTCAGAACAGATACTTAGGATCAAAACAATGTAGTACCAGGGTTTTGGGCACTTACAGTAATTATTTTATTCAACTGAATACTTAAGCAGCAGCTGCAAAGAGTTGAAAAACAAGAGAAAAACTGCAGATGCTGAAAACCTGAAATAAAGTATCATTCAGTGAGGGAGCCCAGTAAGAGAAGGATGCTGCTGGCAGCATTAATTGTTCTTAGGCCAGACTGCACTAAGTATCCTGGCTGACTTGAATGCCCTCACACTGCTTTGGATAAATACAATAAGATTATCTGAAGAATGGACAAGCATCACACAAGAAAGTGACTTTATATCTTTTCCACACATGACAGTATGGAGCAGGTTGTTGTTCTTTGAAGTGACAGCTACCCAAAGTACTTCAATGCTACAGCTGACAGATACAAGAGCAAGACTGAAAAGTATGATTAGGATCAATTGTCTGTTAACTACACAACTGGAACAACAATTTTAATGGAATATTTGGTGGCATTGAGTTAAAAAAATCCACTCACTGGTGCCTTTTGGTTTTGTGCTTTTCTAGATAGGCTTGGAAACACTCCCACAATGCTACAGAGATTCCTCTGTGGCTGCCATCTGGCTGCTGAAAAGTTGTCTCTCTTCTTGCCTCTGAGATGCAGATGTCCTCTCAGGATGCTCACAATGAACTTGTGCCTTTGATGAGCTGGTTCCAGATTGTGGGGTGCCAAATGATGTGCCTGCAGTCAGGCGAAGCACTAGCAAGGACAGTGCCTCAGAGTCAGAGGCCACTGGAGAGATCATGACATCCTGATAAATGGAAGGATTTTCTGTTTCTGCACTTCTGGCTGCCCTCTCATGGTAATAATGGTTTGCACACCTGGGGCTGCCCAAGTTGCATGATAGTCATCATAGCTCCAGAACCCTGTCAAGGTGAGTAAGTAGTGCCTGAAACATTGGTGGTGCTGTCAGGGAGCAGACACTCAGCTCTGGCAGTGTAGCAAGCTGCTCTCCCTGGGAATTGTCCTCCTGCTGGCTTAGGGTTAGAAAAGATCTGGAAGACTGGGGCTGTGCCTCAATAGAGAAAGAAATCTGCTCCCTGAGCTGCCATATTTCTTCAGCATTACCATTGTCTGGCACAGTGGAGCAAGACTTTTACAAAATGGATCTTCTGGCTTTGCATTGGATCCTGAGAGAATGTGAACTGTATTCCTCCACATCACTAATCATCTCATGGAGGTATTGATATTGGTTTATTATTGTCACTTTTACCAAGGTACAGTGAAAAACTTGTCTTGCATACCATTTGTACAGATCAATTCGTTTACACAGTGCATTGAGGTAGTACAGAGTGTATTGAGGTAGTACAGGGTAAAAACATTAACAGAATGCAGAGTAAAGTGTCACAGCTACAGGGAAGTGCATTGCAGGTAGACAATAAGGTGCAAGGTTAAACAAGGTAGATTGTGATGTCAAGGGTCCATCTCATCGTATAAGGGAACCGTTCAATAGTCTTATCGCCATGGGATAGAAGCTGTCCGAGAACCTGATGGTATGTGCCCTCAGGCTCCTGTATCTTCTGCCTGATGGGAGAGAAGAGAAGAGAGAATGACTCGGGTGGGTAGGGTCTTTGATTATGCCGGCTGCTTCAACAAGGCAGTGAGAAGTGTAGTCCATGGAGGGGTGACTGGTTTCCGTGATGCGCTGGGCTGTGTCCACAACTCTCTGCAGTTTCTTGTGGTCCTGGGCAGAGCAGTTGCCATACCAAGCTGTGATGCATCCAGATAGGATGCTTTCTATGGTGCATCGCTAGCTGTTGTGACAAGCTGAATACTGACTCCAAGTATCTTAGAATGCCTACTGAAGAGTTTGTGCCTATATGCTTACCAAAAGGCTCATCAACCCTTCAAGTCAGCAGCATTTCTGGGTTTAACTTCTGTGGAGCTGAGACAATAGCTCCACTTCACCTTCTACATAACTGCAGCCTGCTAGTGTTATGTATCTCCTTTGGTGGAATGGGCCTCTCCTATCCAATTTCCTCCTTCTTGATGCCTGTATCTGAGTGGTGCAATGAGGTGTTTTTCAACTGCTGCAACCTGTGTCTCCTTCTGCTCCTCAGCTAAACTCTCTGGAGCAGGAGATTTTGGCTCAGGGCTCCTTTCCCCACCTATTTGAGAAAATCATAAAAAAGAAAGCAAAGCATTTTAAGTTGTCCTCTAGCAAAGCTGATCTACAAATATTATACCTCATCACCAAGCTTATCTTTTGGTTATAGTAGAAT
This sequence comes from Pristis pectinata, assembly GCF_009764475.1. Lineage (NCBI taxonomy): Eukaryota > Metazoa > Chordata > Chondrichthyes > Rhinopristiformes > Pristidae > Pristis > Pristis pectinata. The sequence continues at coordinate 62,892,699 of NC_067413.1, forward strand.
CCCTGCAGGAAATGACAACCCTGCTGATGAGAAAGGTTATGCTAAGGTGCAATGAAATGATACCTGGTGATCTTGGACATCTCACTTTTTCTGGTGCTTGGGATTGTCCTTCCCTAGAACCCATCAGGCCAAGCATTGTCTCCTCCGAAGGAGTCAACCTGCAATACCAAGGCCAGGCCCCTCTGGTCCAAAGTGCCATACAACTGTTCCTGGTTATCTTTGCCTTCAATAACCAGAGATGGGTAAGTTGACAAGACATTGTTGCCATTTTGGATAATTGTGTAGATTAGTCATGGGAGTGAGTAGCAGAGAGCAGACACAAGGGAATGATGGGGCAAGAATAAAGTCAATGTGTGAACTGCACAGTGATCGAGTCATGAAGAACAGGGAAAGGGAAAAGCAGGGAGAGAGAGGCAGAGCTGTAAGAAATGAGAAAGGCACACTGAGCCACAGGGAAAAGAAGCAAGAGAGAGGCAGAGCAACAGAGAATGGCAGGGGAAAAAGGAGCATATTGAGCACTAGTGAATGGGGATGAAAGAAAGAGAGTGCAGTGGGAAGCTGACACAGGAAAGAGGCCAAGGGAAGGGCAGAGAGAGAAGAAAGGAGGCTGAATTGTAGTGTTTATTGAAGAGATAGTGGGTGTATTGTAAAGCAATGCATCAGTTTGAACTGAAATGAAAGAGCTAAAGTTGTGAAGAAGACATCTTAAGTTGTAAGGAATCATCTTGACCGTTGTGAGGACCTTTTTTTATTAACCAAACTAGACTTTATTCATCATAAAAAAACAAACTATATACAACAATAAAACAATGCAAACCTTTACATTCGTGTACGGATCAATCATTCGTGTTAACTTGTTATAAAAAAAGACGGCACCGATGCCACTCATGTGGCTCCCTGGTGTGATACCCCAATTCCATATTTACAATATTTCAGGGGCTTCCTCACCTGACCCTGCCCTGCTCTCTCCAGTGGCAGAAGAACCTTAAACTGTAGTCCTTCCCCACCAAGTCCTTGCGTTTGCTGCACTCGACTTCGGTGCATCCCTCTGCACGTACTCCTGCAGCATTCCCCTACAGACATCTCGCAGTGCTGGGAGACCAACAAGTTTCGGGCAGACCAAAGGGCGTCTTTCACTGAGCTGATGACATTCCAGCAGCAGTTGATGTCCGTCTGTGTGTGTGTGTCCCCGGTAACAGCCTGTAGATCAGAGAATCCTCTGCTACACAGCTGCTGGGGATGAACCGTGACAAGGACCCTTGCATCTTTTGCCACACCCTCCTTGCAAACCCACAGCCTGCAAAGAGGTGGGTGACCGTCTCATCCCCAGCGCAGTCCTCCGGGGGCAGCACATGCTGTGACTGATGTTACGACCATGCAGGAAGGATCTGACTGGGACGGCCCCTCTCACCGCCAGCCAAGGGAGGTCTTGGTGCTTGTTGGTGAGTTCTGGTGATGAGGCATTCTGCCAGATGGTCTGGACAGTCTGCTCAGGGAAACATCCTGAGTAGTATCGAGTCCTTCTCCTGCAGTGTCTGCAAGATGTTCCATGCTGATCACTGCCTGATAGACTTGTGGTCAAAGGTGTTGGTCTGGAAGAACTTTTTCACGAAGGACAGGCAGTCAGGCAATGTCCGGCTGACTGGGATGTTGTGTGGCAATGGGGCCAGGCCCATCGTTCACAGCACCGGGGACAGGTAGAACCTCGGCACGTAATGACACTTGGTGCCCACATACTTTGGTTCCACACACAGCCTGATGCAGCCACAGACGAAGGTGGTCATCAGGATGAGGGCGACATTGGGGACACTTTTACCCCCATCGTCCAGGGACTTGTGCATGACAACCCATCGGACCTGCTCCATCTTGAATCCCTGGATGAACCAGAGGACGGCACGGGTGATCCCAAGCCAGAAGAACAAGGAATCCGATGTGAGAATATGATATTTTCCATGACACTCTTCAGCAATGGGGGAATGATTACTCCTGCTAGCAGGCACAGTAGTGTAGTGGTTAGCATAACGCTTTACAACGCCAGCGACCAGGTTCAATTCCAGCCACTGTCTGTAAGGAGTTTGTACGTTCTCCCCGTGTCTTCATGGGTTTCCTCCAGATGCTCTGGTTTCCTCCTATATTCCAAAAAGATGTATGAGTTAGGAATTTTCGGGCATGCTATGTTGGCGCCAGAAGCTTGGTGACACTTGCAGGCTGCCCGCAAAACACTCTATGCAAAAGATGCATTTCACTGTGTGTTTTGATGGACATGTGACTAACAAAGATATATTATTTTATCACCCGCAATTTGCTCTAGAGGTCCCTGTAGCCCTCTTGCACACAACTTCAGGCAATGTGTTCCACCAGTCTCTCAAAGTCCCTGCCTGTACTCCAAGGAGCATGCTTATATGGCCTCTGGGATCTCCAGTGTCGTAATGATAAAGCAAAGAGTAGCTGAAATAGTCCTGATTGAATTGTGCCTGTGTTGCATTAAGTGATTAGGTCATAGCTGTGTGACTAAGTGTCATCAGCTGCGAGAACTTCAATTAAAGCTCCTCAGTGATGCTGCTGTTTCTAAAACAGTATGGCATTGCATGCGGAAGGCTGATTTGTTTTTATAAATAGTACAGTCAAATATTGTGATTTTTAAAAAAGTTTTGAAACAGCATTGGGGAGACATGCAACAATGTTGTTATGCCCCCAAGGTGCCACAGACTAATTTCTAGACCATCATTTCAGTTTGAATCACGTGATAAATATTATGAACTAAGTGTGTTGACCTGAGTCTTCAATCTTCTGCCCCCCTCCCCCATCTTAGTGAACAAGGACTAATCGATAACTTTTATGCATCATACAATGTAATTTAACACTTATGTTTGTAGGTTGTGACTTTTATTTTCAATTAAATGTAGATTACTTCTGCTTTCAGATATCCCATATATTTTGAATATATTCTCGTGTTATTTTGAAGTCCTGTGATTTTAGGGACTAGTTCCCTGATATATTCTAAATCTTCTATTTCATCAAATATATAATTTTATTGTATTAGTATAAGTTACATTAAAAATTGAAAATGTTCCATGAATATATCTTCTTGAGCTACCTTAAACTGTTTGACCTAAAGAGTATGAATTATAGGTGGCTTGAAACTTTAACTTTCATATTTAAAGAAATAATTATGTTGAATCTTCAACACATTCTTCAGATCCTGTGTATTTACATTGTTTTCAGCTTGTTTACATCTATTTATGTATTCAAGTAAATGTTAATGAGATAGGCAGGACATTTTGAGTTTAAATGATAATCAGCAAAATGGGAACACAAATGGGTGTAAATGGATGTACTTATGACTCTCATCAGTGGAGTAATGGACAGTATTACATCTCTGACCCACTTGGTATTCTTTCTGCATATCTGAGATATTGAGAATTAGAAGCATTTTTACTGGAGTATGGCAGATATGTTGGTTGAATTAAAGACTGGTTTTAATCCACAATATTAATACACATGATAATTTATACATCGGCAGGCTGAGTGCTTGGAGAAACATTCCAAAAGATCATTTGACATCTGAATGACAAGACATTTGGAATGATGTGAAAAATATCACATCAAAGACTGGTCAATCTGTTTATGTGTTTTAGCTTTGTTGCAATCGAAAAGTAATAGAGTTTAATTTTGGGGGTATGGGATTCTAAGTCATTCTATTTATATTTTAACGAGCTATCAATGCTGGACAATGGAATATTTTACCACTGTAACTATAAGCCTGGAAGCTACAGACCAGTCAGCCTCGCATCAGTTGTTGGAGAACTTGCATCAGTTGTTGTTGAAGATTCTGAATTCAAACAGTGGAGAAATATTCCATTGTCCAGCATTGTTAGCTCATTAAAATACAAATGGGATCATCTGAGAACTAGTGAAGCAGGGATAGCAGTCATACCCAATCCAATCAATGATAATCATTTGGCATTTTCTGTAATATGTAAAGTCAATCACATTAAAAACTGTTAGCCTTTTCTGAAAGTGTGAATGGGTAATTTCTATTACAATTTAGCCTTATTTGGTCACCTGCAGTCTACCCTCTGATGTGCCAAAACCTCTCGCAAGTAAGAGCCTGTTGATTAGAAAGACGACCAAATAAAATGCCATGCTCTGCACTTTGTAAAGTTACTCTTGTGCCCTATGACCTGCTATTATCCATTTATTTGATTGAATGAATTAAATTCTACTGATGGTGAACAATTAGGCATTCCCTCAAGTAGCGATCCATCATGGCTGCAGTGTGTTCTATCTCCTACTTGGGCAACACTTCTCCAAATTGTTGACTATCACCAAGAAGGTCAAGGGCATCAGGCATCTCCAGGCCACCCCCTCCCCGCCCCCACCAAGTCTTATACCATCCTAACTTACAACTGTGTCTCCATTTCCTTCATCAGTGGGTGTAAATCTTAACTCCCCACCCAACAGCATTGTGGATGTACCTTAAGCAGAAGGAGTGCAGTAGTTTAAGGCAGTGATATGCCACCAGCTTCTCAAGAACAATTGTGGCTGTAAATGTTGGCTTTGCCAAAAAATGAATGAATAAAAACTATATAGAATACAATTGGTGTAGATTGTGATTTCAAATAATATATTTTTATATTGTGTTTGCCCTATATTTAAAAATGTGTTTACTAGCCATATACAGATACTGGCCCAGATTTTGAGATACTAATGAAAGTGAAACTGTTTACTTGCCATCACTACTCCATGAAACGAATGACAACTTCTAGAGTATGTACATGGTCAGTTAAACATGGCAATCCAAAAGCTGTTGACGTGATCCAATTTCAATACTAAATTACAAGTAATTGCATATTAGGAACTTCTGAGTTCTGCATTTCTGCTTCTTTCATTCAAAGTCCTCCTACTATTTGATGCCCTAAGTACCGGGGCCATGGACGTGCCATGGCATTTGGCAGTCATTGAATATCCTTGGACATGATGTGTATAATTTTCAATCTTCCATTCATGGCTTGCAACATCCATGACCTATTTATGAGGAAGCAAGCTTGCACAGTGCTTATGAGCGTTGAGAATTTCTGGTAAGTGGCTTGGGGTTCCCAATCAGTGAATTCAACTTCTTAAATGATTCCCCTTTGCTCACTCTGCACCCCCTACTCACTCACCTACCCACCCATCAGTCTTCTAAACTAAAATAACAGTGCTGATAGTTTTGCTCAAATATTTCGAACACAGACTCAAAACCTCCCTTTCATTCTTGCTTCATGCTAAAAGCAGAGACGGTAATCTCCCTCTAAAGGAACCAAAGAGGACTCAACAAAGCCTTGATGTAGCAACCTACCTACTCTACCAGCTAACAAGCAATCAGCTGGAGGAAGTCGGTGGGTCGAGCAGCATCTGATGTAACCTCGCTTCAGGACTCTTTTGACCCAAAATGTCGACAATTCCTTTCCTCCCACAGATGCTGCTCTACCCACTGAGTTTCTCCAGCAGATTGTTTGTTGCTCCAGATTCCAGCATCTGCAGTCTATTGTATTGATTAATCTATCAGCTAAAGAGGCACAAGGTCAAGCTTACTGAAGAAGTAGGTAACCTACCAAAAGATAATTCAATATTCTTGTCTTTGTTTTGTGATTTCTTCATTTTCAGCCATATTAATGAAATTCTAACAGGCTACCATTCTTTAAAATAATAAAGATTTTGTTTATCATATACATTTTTAACTACTACATTGATAATCATTGCTCACCTTTGCTGGTTCATAACAAAATTTGCATGTAAATGGGATTGAGAAATAACTTTATAGAAAACTTTCATTTTGCAATATTTATGCATTTCTCCCAGACAGATGACTATGCCTAGAAACTTTTAACCTTTATCATGGCACCAATGATGCATGGAGTGGGTGAATTATTCCAGCATTTAAAAGGGATGCATATGGAGAAGCATCAAATGGGCTTCTTATATCCTGTGAACAAAGTCTAATCAACTTAAACTTTCTATGATTTCTTGATACACAATTCCTATTATTTCATATCGAGCAATGCCTCTGAATATCTTGCATGCTTTGTCTATCCTGCTACCATTCCTTGGAGGTATGCACCATGTTTTTCAAAAGAGCTGCAGCAATTTGCTAAACTTGAGGTGAAGGAATAGAATTTGCTCATCCAGTGTGAGCTAAAGTGACTGCAAATCTCAACTCTTTGTATATTCGAGCCAATACTTTATGGTGTTTCCGATAAGAGGAACCCATTAACTGTAGATTTCAAAGGGTTCCAGGCATATACGGATTATATTTATTCTACTAAGTGCCCATTCTCCAGAAATCAAAGGAAGGTAGTGTTGGACTTTGATATTGTAAGTGGAACCTGACTGTGAACTAATGAGAAGAGCAGTAGACGAAATACAACAGTTAGATTGACTATGGTGGTATTTCTCCAAAGTTACTGATAGTCCTGCTGTGCCTAGTCTACAGAATATAGATGCATTTTCCCTGCACACTCTAATGACATTGGTTTTGCGATCACCCTGTATAAGCTTACCATTAGTGTGCAAGCAGTAAAATGTAAACTATCTTTAACCATATTCAGAATTGTTTAGCTTGATCATAATTTTAGAAAGTTAATTATACAAGTTCTTAGTCATCTCCTTTGGGAATGAGGGTTCTGACCTTGCTGTTGTATCTAGGCTGGGACCTGCAGATTCTGCACAGCGCAGGAGATGCTTGACAGGGTGGGTGAGTGGACTGTGTAGAATGTTGTGTGCTATTTTTGCATGTTCCTGCCACGGAAGTGCCTTCCTGGATACTCCTCCACTTGAAACAATCACATGCTGAGGAGAGGATCCTCTGATTGGTTCACCACTCATGCTGACGGATTTGGAGAATTTTGTGAAGACAACATTACTGTTTTTATTTTCTCCAGTATTTTAAAGTGGCTATTGTTAGTTATCCATGTTTCTGAAGCGTACAAGATGATGGTGGGGAAGCCTGATGTCGAGTGGACCATAAGCCTGCTACAAGGTTTGTGGTTTTGATCTTTGAACTTTCTCTCCTTAGCTGTCTGAAGGTTATAACGGTGTCCTGGAGTTCGTGGTGCACAGCATCATTGACATTGGCCATCAGTGAGAGGAGGCTCCCAGGATATGGAGACCGATCTATGTCTTCCAGAATCTTGTGGATTTTGATTGTGAGGGGTTGAGGTTGTGTGGCAGGGTGAGGGGACAATCCACAACTAATCCAGTTCATTGGTTGTGAAAACATTAGTGTTTGAGTCACAGACACTTGCTCCATGCATGGTAATAGCCTCTTCGGCCCTACTCACCATGCCAACCGAGATACCTATCAACACTAATCCATTTTCCTGCATTTGGCCCATATCCCCCTATTCCTTTCCAATCCATGTACCTTTCCGTACACTTATTAACCACTATGATTGTACCTGCCTCTACTACCTCCTCTGGCAGCTAGTTCCACCCTCTGTGTGGGGAAAAATTTATCCCTCAGATCCATATTAAATCTCACATTAAACCTATGCCCTTCAGTTTTAGTCTCCCCTACGGTGGCAAAAGGACAGTGACTATCTACCCTCTCTATGCCCTTCATAATTTTATAAACCTCTATAAGGTCATCACTCAGCCTCCTTCACCCCAGGGTAAACAGTCCTAGCCTATCCAATCTCTCCTTGTAACTCAAGACATCCAGTTCAAGCAACATCCTTGTGGATCTTTTCTGCACCCTCTCCAGCTCGACCATATTGTAAGGTGGCAACCAGAATTGCACACAATATTCCAAGTGCAGTCTAACCAGCATTTTGTACAATTGTAAAATGATGTCCCAACTCCTGTACTCAATGTCACATCCAATAAAAGCAAGCACACTAAATGCCACCTTTGCCACCTGTATGTAATAGAATGTAATAGTAGCACATTTGAAAAATCATAATCTAATCAGGCAGAGTCAGTCCGGCTTCATGAAGGTGAAACTATGTCTGAAAAAATTATTAAGAATTTGAGGAAATCTGAACCTGAGTAGATAGAGGGGAACCAGAAGGTGTATGGCATTTGGACTTCCAGAAAGCATTTGGCAAGGTGCCTCACAAAAGAAATGTGGGGAGAAAAATATAGGTGATGGTAGGAGTAATGTAGAAATAGATAATTGATGGTCAATGCAGATGCATTGGGCCAAGGGTACTTTTTCCATGCTGTGTCTCTTTATGACTCTGAAAAGTTAAGTCACAAGGTTAAGCCATAGTTTTGGTAACATATTGGGATGGATAGAGGATTGGCCAAAGGGCGGGATGCAGTGAGTAGGGATTAGAGAATCCTTCTCAGATTGGCAATCTGTGACCAGTGGGCTACATCATGGATCACTGCTGGAACATAACTGTTTACAATATATCTTAGTGACTGAAAAATGAAGCATTCAGAAAATTTAAGAAAGAATGTAATTAGATATTCATCCTGTCTCTGAAAGGCATGGGAGTTGTAGAGAAAACTGGTTACATCCTCTCCTCAATGGGAAAGGGAGAGTAATGGATCACTGCAACGACTGGGAAATAAGTGTGTCAGAGGATAAAAGTCCTGACAAGATCTTTGAAAAATATCAACATCCACCTTAAGTCAAATCAAATCATTGGATCCATAAGTATGTTAACTAAATCCTGAGACTGGAACCAAATGAGCCTCTTAGTGAATCCCTTAAAGGGCTTGGGTAAACAGGCAGTAGGTGCCAATTCAAAGACATAGATGAAAGGTTAGTGGACCAGCTCATTTGGAACTTGGCACGTCCAGACATGAAGAAATCTTTGATAAGGACAGCAGAACTCACTGTGGCACAGGCTATAGATGAAGCCAAAGTACAGAAGCCACAAATGGACAAGTGCCATCGTAACTTCTCAAGCTACCAGTCTTCAATTTAGTCATGGAAAAGGAAGCAATGCTAATGATTTTAGATAACAGAAACAAATAAATGAAAAATAAAGTTACAAAAGCTACGCAGGAGCTGTAGATGATCCCCTGAGTTCACAGGGGGAAAAATCCCTAGCCCTACACTCAACTCTGGAACATCTGGACAGTAAAGACACATACGTTAGACTATTGTTTATTTACTACAGCTCTGCCTTCAATACAATAATTCCAGGCAAGCTTGTCACCAAACTCTGAGACCTAGGGCTCAACACCTCCCTCAGTAACTGGATCCTTGACTTTCTAACAAACAGACCGCAATCAGTGAGGATAGGCAGCAATACCTCCGGCACAATTATTCTCAACACTGCTGCCCCACAAGGCTGTGTCCTCAGCCCTATACTCTACTCCCTATACACTCATGACTGTGTGGCCAGATTCTGCTCTAACTCCATCTACAAGTTTGCAGATGATACCACCGTTGTAGGCTGTATCTCAAACAGCAATGAGTCGGAGTACAAGAAGGAGATAGAGAGCTTAGTGGAACGGTGTCATGACAACAACTTTTCCCTCAATGTCAACAAAACTAAAGAGCTAGTCATTGACTTCAGGAAAGGGGGCAGTGTCCATGCACCTGTCTACATCAATGGTGCTGAGGTTGAGAGGGTTGAGAGCTTCAAGTTCTTGGGAGTGAGCATTACCAATAGCCTGTCCTGGTCAAATCACGTAGATGCCACAGCCAAGAAAGCTCAGCAGCGCCTCTACTTCCTCAGGAGGCTAAAGAAATTTGGTTTGTCCCCTTTGACTCTCACCAACTTTTACCGATGCACCATAGAAAGCATCCTATCTGGATGTATCATGACTTGGTACAGCAATTGCTCTGCCCAAGACCGCAAGAAGCTGCAGAGACAGCCCAGTGCATCACGGACATCAGCCTCCCTTCCTTGGACTCTCGTTGTCTTGGTGTAGCAGCCAGCATAATCAAAGACCCCACCCAACCGGGACATTCTCTCTTCTCTGCTCTTCCATTGGGGTGGAGATACAGGAACCTGAGGGCACGTACCACCAGACTTAAGGACAGCTTCTACCCCACTGTGATAAGACTATTGAACAGTTCCCTTATACAGTGAGATGGACTATGACCTCACGATCTACCTCGTTGTGACCTTGCACCTTATTGCACTGCACTTTCTCTGTAGCTGTGACACGTTACTCTGTACTGTTATTGTTTTTACCTGTACTACATCAATGGGCTCTGTACTAACTCAATGTAACTGCACTGTGTAATGAATTGACCTGTACGATCGACTTGTAAGACAAGTTTTTCACTGTACCTCGGTACAAGTGACAATAATAAACCAATACCAACACCAATACCAATGTGCCCTGCATACAGATCATGTGGCATGCTCAACCACTGGATTGTGCAAATCAAAAGCAAAAATATGCAGAGCAAGTACTAAGGAAGAATAAATGATAAATGGAAAGGAAATGAAATCAGAGCACCCATACCATTGATGATGATATTCGGTTTGATGAGACAGTTGAAAACTGATCCATATGTTTGCATGCATGTGGCAGTTCTCAGAGAAATGAAATCCACAGCACTGTCCAGATCTGCACCCTCTCCAAAGCCTACGTATCCTTCCTGTAATGTGGTGACCAGAACTGCACACAGTACTCTAAATATGACTTAACCAAAGTTTTATACGGTTGCAACTTGCCAACATTTATGCTCAGTGCCTGGGCTGATAAAGGTAAGTATGCCATATGCCTTTTTGTTTAGCATGCTATCCACTTGCGTTGCTCCTTTCAGGGAGCTCTGGATTTGCAGCCCAAAATCCCCATGTATTTCAATGCCCCTAAAGGTGCTGCCATTTACTATCACTCATCCCGTGATGCATTTTTTTTAAAAGAGTTCTTTGGAAGATTAAGGAGGCACTTCTGCTTCCACTTTCTTTGAAATCCAGGGATAGAAAAAAAAATTGGACCTCAGAATTTGTCACCCTTTATTCATTCCTCCTTGTGTCCTTTGGAAAAGAACTAATTTATAATTAGTTGGACAACAATTGGAATATTCATCCATATCCTGGTCTCCACACTATATAAACAATTTTTAAGTGCAAGTGAAAGTACAGAAAATATGTACACAAATATAAGCAGAATATAAAGGAAATAACCAAGAGGAAAAAGTGAGTAGACTTACTCTGTTTTCTAGGGGAAAATAAGAGAGTGTTTGATAAAAGTATTCGAAATTAGTAAAAGGTTGGATTTGGAGAAACTCTTTCATTGTGTGAGAGTCCAGGACAAATATTAAATAATTTATTGCATTGTCCATGAGATGAAACAGATTCAGACAATTAAAGATATGCAGGCATTCCAGGGAATCAATTGTTGGGAATAACTTTAAGGATAATTGGTACCATGACAACCTAGTTAATAGCAGTAAACATGGAATCAAAAAGAAAAATCTTGCTTGACCAACCTTGTGAGATGTGATTGTATAATGTTCTCATTTGGAGGCAAGACCACTCAGCCAAGGATGACAGCATGATGGCTGATTGAGAGTCTCAGCAGCAGATGGTTGGAAACAGGCATGAATGTAGATAACACTAGAGTTTGGAGTATTCAGTCTTTGTGATGCAGAAGGTATAATTGGAGGTAAACCATTATATCACTTTAAAATAAACAGCAGGAATAGAATTGGCAAGGGTGGAGTGGTAGGTACAGATTCATCAATTAACATGTAATTTAAAAACTGAAAATCAAATTTAATATGTTTACATAAAAACAGAGGGTGGACACCAAAGTTAATTCAGTTTATGTGTAGCACTTTGAGGCTTTTTGAGTAATATGAGTATGGAAATGGGCTGTATGACTCTATGACATGGCCCACCATGTCCATGCTGACCTCTTTGTCCATCTACACTAATACCATTTGCCTGCACTAGGTGTGTATTCCCCTATGCCTTGCCTATTCAAGTGCCTGTCTAAATGTCTCTTAACCGTAGTAATTGTATCTGACTGATAATTGTATCTGCATTGAATTCCAGATATCAACCATTCTCTGTGTAAAGATCCTTCCTCTTACAAACCCATGCCTTCTTATTTTTGATACACTTGCCATGGGGTGGGGGGAGGCGGGGAAGAAATTCTGACTGCCTACCCTATCTGTGCCTCTTTCAATTTTTTGTACCTCTTTCAGGTTACCCTTCAGCCTGTTTACTCTAGTTATGGGGATAGATTGGACAGGCTGGGTTTGTTTTTCCTGAAGTCCTCCAGTCCAGCCAACATCATCCTGGATCCTGGTGAATCTCCTCTGCATCCTCTCCAGTGAAACTTCGTTAGTTTGGTGGCCAGAAGTGCACACAATACTCTGAGTGCAATCTAACCAGTATTTTGTACAGTTATGACGTAACATCCTGACTTTTATATTGTATGCCCTGACCTATGAAGGCAAGCCTTGCCACATGCCTTCTTCACCACCCAGTGTATCTGTATTGTCACTTACAGCAAACTATGGTCTTAAACCCCAAGGTCCTTCTGTTTATTGTCCTTTCTAAGTGTCCTGCCATTTACTCTACATGTCCTACCACTATTTAACTTCCTAAAATAAATCATCTTGCACTTATTAGGATTAAATTCCATCTGCCAATGCTCCATTCTGAAATTTTCATCTCATCTGCAAACTTACGAATCATACTTCCTCTATAGTTTTCATATTATTAGAAGGTTTTATATAAGTTTATTAATGCAGAAATTGACTAGTAATAACAATAGATAATATAAATAGAATCTGGAGTATTTTGCATTTGTACAGTTTGGAATTATTTCTTATTGGTATTGTGAAAATTTCAATATGGAATTTTTCCAAAGAAAGATTGAGCAACCTTTTCAGACCGAAATGGAATGAGTTATGGTTCACATAATTTTTGTTTTGTTTGTTATGCACTTATATATTTCACCATCACTCATTAGAATTAACTTCCTTAAAATGATGGGTAACTAAATGAATGTGTACAGTTGAATCTAAAATATCTGGATTATTGGTTGTCTCTCTGCCATTATTAATTTAGCTTCCTTTCACCTAATAAGCTGAACTACTCCTGCGCACTTGTGTCTATGCTGTGCTTCTCTGGGATAACTGTGCATGTGTCTAGTTAATTATAATAATAACAGAATTGTTCTAACTGAAACATTTACCATGATCACTGTGCAAAGTAATTGTTCTTCTGTGCATACACTTACTAATAACTGCGTTACAAAGAAAGAATTACTCATTTTACATTTTGCAGATTCTTGTTAGTGGAACAGAAATTTCCTCTAAATAATTACTGCAAAGACTAAAGCTATTGACATTAATCCTTGAAGTAAACTGCATTCACTTGCCACTGACTCCACCCTCTCCTGAGCAACTCTCTGAGGCTGAAGGAGCCTGCCCTCCAACATTGGTGGCTGTGCCATCAACTGCTGAGGACCAAAGTTCTAGTATTCGCTCCCCATGCCTCCCACCCCCTCTAACTTTTAGACATGGCTTAACACCCTTTTGGTCATTATTCTGTTCATCTGCCCTAATATCTCCTCTTGTGACTCAGAGTAAGAATTAGTTAACCTGCCTCTCAAATGTTTTGGGATGTTTTACTTCCCCTCCAGCTGCACTTATACTCCCATTCACTTGTCTCTGACAATCTTGACTAAGAATTGAACAAGGAGCTGCTTTCCTTTAAATTACTTAAACATAAATCGTGCAGAAGAAACCCAGCCATGAAATTTGCTTGAGATGTGCACGAACAATATGAGGCCATTTCTACAGACAACCCATCTGCCCACCTACCTGATGGAATCCAGCTCCAATGGAATCTAGGTGTCCACTAGCTACAATGTCACCAAATTGGCCAATCACATTTAGAAGTTATCATATGCAACATACCTTGAAGCAAAGTCATTTAAAATATTATATGGAGAGATGAATTAAGAGTGGAACATATATCTGTGTTTAGAGAAGAAGCTGAATTACCATCAATCAACATATTAAAAAAAAAGAAAAACAGAAAATTAAAAATCTGGACCGAGACATTGAATCATGGAGGAGTGTTTATTTCTACTATGGAATTGAAAATGGACTTCTCCTAAACTAAAATGCAATACAGATCCTTTTCCTGGTATTTTTCTTTCACTAAAAAAATCCCCAATGTCAGTTGCACTTGCGCCTCAAACATTATTCTCCGATTTCTATATCAGATGCATCAAATAACCTCGTTCCCCATGCAATCCTCCTTTCAGAATATTGGAGGGAAATTGATCATTTTGCTCCAAGGAGTGACCAATGTGAAAGGTCATGGCTGTCATGTGACACCACCGAGTACTGGTCGAAAATGACACCACTGTCAATCAGGGTTTAGCTCCACCCAGCCATTAGCAGCACACTCCTGACCATTGGTCCCTGTGCACACCTCTCATACCTGGCTATGACCCATTGGACTTGTTGAATTACCTGAGCTAGCTCCACCCAGTTCTCCAGCACTATAAAGGATGCCACATGTGCGTGGCTCTTCCTCTTTTGATTGCTGCCGGGGTCGAAACCACGTTGAGGGACCACTGGTAAGAGTGTGCACGTCCACAGGGGTTTAGGGGTGTTTTTAAGTAGATTCCCAGTAGCGTAGAGCTGTTGCTTGTCCAGATACAGGGGGTTCAGGCATCGTATTGTGTTTTTCCCTGACCATTTGTAACTAGTTTACTGTGTGTATGTTTGTGTGTGCACTTCACCCCCATTGCGACTCCCCTCACGTTTCGCAATTACCCGAGTGTGTGAGTGTGCATCTGTTCCCCTTCATTCTGTTCCTGCGTCTGTCTTTGTAAATAAATTCTTCTTAAAATCCACAGGCTACGTCCATATTCCTCTGCCTTTGAGACCTGAAAGAACCTTTTCCCACAACAGATGCTTATTCCCAAAAGACTCATTCTATTATTGCACTGTGTTGGACCTGGGACCCCTCTGTGATAGTTACTTTCTCTCCCTCAGGATGTCCAACTATGTTACCAAACTCAGAATCACTGAATGGTTATGGTATGGAAACAGACCACTCAACATTTCGACTGTATACTAATCCAACTCCTCAGACCTCCACCGCAGCCCTTAACCCCACACATTCTTTCTTATCAAATACTTATACAGCAATTATTTGAATACTATGATTGAATCTGTTTCTCCTATCACATCTGATTAGTGCATTCCAGATGGTAAGCAATCTCTGCATAATAACAATTCTTCCTCATGTCACATTTGGTTCTTTAGTTAATCACTTAATTCACAGCAGCTACAGTTGTTTCCTCGCAACAACGATTTGGTTTCGATCTTGCATTCAGTGCTGCCTGCTTGGAGAGCGCACATTATTTCTGTCACTAAATGACTTTCTTCCATCTTCCCTGGTTTCCTCCTACAAATCAAGAATGTGCTCATTGGTAGATTATTTGGCTACTATAAATTATCCTTGATGTATGTGAGTGGGATGTTGACAGCACATGAGAGAAAATGGGTTGTAGGGAAATAGGTGGCAGAATGGGATAGTGCTGCACACAGGCATGGTCTTAATGGACCAAATGGCTTCCTTCCATGTTGTAAGGCAATACAAGATGTCCACCAATTCTTGACCCCTCCACCATGGTTTTATTCCCTTTATTAGATATCCTCGTAATCTCTTTCATTCTAAGAACAATTTCAACTTCAGGCTATCCATAGAACCCCATCACTGGAATCATTCTAGTAAACTACTTCGGAACCTTCTCTAATATCTTGTCTTTCCAAAGTGTGGCATCCAGAACTGCACAAAATACCTCAGTTGTGGTTTATGCAGGTTCATCTTGATTTTCTTATTTTTGTGCTCCATGCCTCCATTTACATTAACCACTTCCTCATTGTGCAAATTGCACACAGTCAGCACTGGAGGTCAGGTTTGAATCCAGGTTGCTAGAGCTGTGAGAGACCATCTTTATCATTGAAGCCCATGGAATAGATGGGTGGTAATCTTGAAAACTCTACTACGTAGCACCTTGTCAACTGCTACATACCCACCATCTCACTTCCCTATGCTCCACCAAATCAGAAGATATCTTTATTAGTCATATGCACATCGAAATACACAGTGAAATACATATTTTGCATAGTGCTCTGGGGGCAGCCCACAAGTGTTGCCACACTTCCGGTGCCAACATAGCATGCCCACAACTTCCTAATCTGTACGTCTTTGTAATCACCCCTGACCTTGTACCCCATATGACCCAATCCCTTGATCACTGCCTTCCTGATTACTGATTCTCTGAACTGTCCAATTTCCCAGATCCTTATAATGTCAAAGTTTGCAATGGCAGGCCCTCAGCTAAATCAGTCATTACATGCTATGCAACAACCATATATTATGCCTTTTATGGGACATATTTAGTCCCCTCATATTTTGAAATATCCATGTGAGCATATTTCAAGGCACAAACATTGAATTGATCTTTTGGAGTCCGTGAGTTTGACAAATAATAATTTAAAAACTCACTTACACCTTGATAACTAAGCACAGAATTTTCATCATGTATGGACAGAGAACTGATGACCATTCCCCTTGTCTGAAAGCAAAACAAAAACTACAGTTGCTATAAATCGGAAATAAAAACAAAATGGTTCAAATGTTCCACAGGTCTGGCAGAATCTGGAGAGAGGGAATTAGTGTTGACATGTTAGGTTGATGATTTTTCTTCAGAAATTTAAGTCCTGACTTTGATGCTTATTCAAATCTGGAGTATAAACAGGAAATGTTGAAAATGCTCAGCAGGTCAAGAAGCATCTGTGGGGAAGAAAACCAGTTAATGTTTTAGGTTAAAGGCCCTTTTTGTCTGAAACCTTAACTCTATTTCTTTTCCCACAGTTGCTGGTTGACCTGCTGCATTTTCTGGTTTTATTCCAAATATCCAGCACTTGCAGTTTTTGCTATTCAATGACAGTTTCACCTGTGCGTAACTTTGAGTACTTTTCAAAAGACAAGGATTTCACTAAGTAATTTCTGACAAAACGTCACCAAAATGAAGCATTAGCTATTTCTCTCTGCAGAAACTGCTTGACCCACTGAGTATTTACAGCATTTTCTGCTTCAGTTAAGATTTTCAATGTCTGCAATATTTGCTTCTGGATAAGACTTTCAGGTTTTTTTTTAGCAAGGCTGGTTCAGAGGTAGCTGAAATTTGTGTTAGTTCTAGTGATTTGTTTGGTTTTGATGACGAAAGCTGCAGACGGTGCAGCCTGTGGCATTACGCTGAATCACTGCCAGCAACTTCAGAACTTCGGTGTTAAATTATGCATGTGTGAAAATCCTAAAGTTGCTGTCAGTTTCACAGAGTAATGATAGTGAATGCCAGTAGTTTTGATGTCACTACTACAGTAAACTCCAGACTCATAAGTGTGCTTGTGGTAACATCACTGATGGATGTTTCCAAGAAGCAGAAAACAATTTTTATTGTTCATATATCAAAGCATTAGTCAGCTTTGAATGTTGGCTAGATCTTCCAGTATTCAAAGATCTTTGGGAATGATTTGAAATGCAACATGCCTATTTTTAATGGTGTAAATCACTGTAATATACCAGCATACCTTCCTCTTCCCAATGTCCTCACTAATTAGAGAAATAGAGGAAGCTTGGTAAGAAACGAAATCTGCAGGGATGAAACTTGCTAGTACAGTATATCATAATGATTGACAAGCTCTATCTAAGGTTCAAACATTTTATTAAAAAAATGATTTTAAGAGTAGTTTAAACTTTAAATGATTGATAGGAATACATGATGAAAAATTTGAATGCCCAGCAGCTACATGTTATAGCCCTAGGCTCCAAAGTGAAGGCTATAATTTTAATACTGGCTTTGACTCGTATTAAAATCTGGTTTTGCCTGTGCGTAACTTTGGGCACTTCTCAGCAGAACTTCAAGCAAAGAGTTTCACTGTAGCTAAATATTTAATCCAAGTGCCTATCAAAATGGCAGTAAAAAAAATTGGCATGAGTGCCTATCCTGGGTATAGGTCATGGGCAAGCAATTCTACAAGGCATAGAAGCATATCCTGAAGCAATGCTGCATAAGAGGCCTGTGCTATTTTTGATTGAGGATTTGGGGGAGGGATATTGTTACCTGCAGGACATCTAATCAATGAAGTGTGTTTATTATTACAAGCCTGCACTTCCTTTATGCAAACATGCACATATGAAGAGACTTAAATTTCCATGGTGGCATCTGTTAAAGCAGTAGAACACAATAGAAACAATTGCTTCAACTTGTGGATGTGCTTTATGGAATATCTTCCCTTGACTGATGGTTGGATTGTGGGAAAGAACACAATGTTCTTCAAATGATCAACAGGATATCATGCTGTTGGATTTGGGCACCAGGGCTAGAGAATATAGTTGTCAATACGCCAACAAGAAACAAAAGAAGGACTTGATCTCCAGAAAGATGACCTCAGGATGATCTGGGAGGAATGTAATAATGCCTTCACTTCCATGTGCATTGGTCAGGTAGTAGCAAGCCCTTCAGCTGGTGCAGGAAAAGGCCTTCACTGTCCAGGTAAGACCTGCTTCTAAAATAGAGACATGAACCATTCACCTGCAGTGTATTCTTGAATGAAAATTGCAAGAGAATATCAGTAGTCTATTGTCCAGCTGGAGCACATCACATACACAGAGCACTGCATTGCAATTTTCCGAAGCTCACTGTGCTCTGCATTTGAACTTTCATCTCTCTTGTTTACTTATATTGGCAATATTGATAATAATTGTGAAGAAATGCACTGAAGAATGTTTTGTCCCCTGTTCACATGGTGGACATTGTAAATGTAGGATGGTAATGGGTGCAGTATAGAAGAAAAATAGTTAAGAGATTAGTGAATATAAAAACAAATAATAATTTTGAAGGTAAGAATTATATGACGTGACAGCTTCGGATGGAAAATATATTTGCATTTCTGGTCCTATGCTGAGGACACTCCAGAGGCATCAATGCCATTCTCAAGTTTTAGCAAAAAACACTTAACAATTAAACTCACTCACGCTTATAGTTAATGACAGCAGAAAGTGATAGCCAACAGCATGAAGATTTTTGCCATGCCTTTTTTCAGAATGTGATTGATTGAGTTAGCAACAGGGATGGGTTCATCACTGCCAACAAAACACAGCATCCAGTTCTGGTACTGATTCAGCAGAGCCAGAAGGGCTGGCATAATGACAGTGGGCTGAGGGGAGGTAGAATCATGAATTACAAATCTCAACTCAGCTTGCACTTTTTTCTTTCCATATGTTTGGCATAACAATGCCGACTGAGGAGAGGAGCAAGCAACGGCTTTGAATTTGAATACCGGAGCAATTACAATCACATTTCATGTCATTTAAGATATGAAGCACAATGGTCCACATAGTACATGGACTCAGCTAGTTTTGTCACTTTTGTTTCTTAAGGTTTCTTGATTGATTCTTGAAGAGTTTCTTTGTCTTTTGGAATGAATAAGAGAGCAGGAACATATGAACACCATTTGGATTAACAAGGCAAAGGTCAGACAAGTTTCATTGAGCACCTCATGGAGCCTGGTGTGCTATCTTCTTCCAGGTGCCAATACCTAGAACCATATAAAATGTTCAGGTTTATTGTCGTAGACATTCATACCAAGGGTATAAATGCAATTTAAAAAATTAGCTTTTTCCAGCAGCAGCACAGTACATTATGAACATATCAAACATAAGTTAACATTAACTTAACATAAATTATAAATAATTTGTGCAACATAATATCATAATGACATCAGTGGAAGTTAAGAGAAGGAAAAAAAGAAATATAGTCCGAGGCAGTGTTAGGATTTTTCAGTTTGGTTCAAGAACCTGATGGCAGTGGGGAAGTAACTGTTGTTGAAGCTTGAAGTGTGGGTCTTCAGGCTCCTGTACTTCCTGCCTGATGGCAGCAATGAGAAGGGGGCATGGCCCGGATGGCGGGTGTCCTTAATATTAGATGTCACCTTCCTGAGACATCGATCTTGTAGATGTCCTCCATGGTGGGGAGAGCTGTACCCATGATGGAACTGGCTGAGTCCTCCACTTTCTCTGGCCTCTTGTGTTCCTGTGCATTTGAGTTTCCATACCAGGCCGTGATGCAACTAGGAATGCTAGGAATCTGATTTGTATTTTGCCAATATTTTCCTTTTCCTCCTCCACTCTTTTTTTTTCTCTCTTCTGGACCTGAAAATTACTATTGGTGGAAGTAGCAGTGACCATTAAACTTCGGTTTGCTATAAAAGTCCATTTGATTCACTAAAATCCTTCAGGAGAAGGTCACTTCCTGGTCTGACCTACATATTATTCTAGAGCCATCAATATGGCTGACTTTTACCTGTCCTCTGAAATGGCCAAGCTAACCACTCAGCTCAGTGAGAGCCGAACAATAAATGCTGACTTTGCCAGTTAATGCCCATATTCTGTGAAGCAATAGCAAAAAGCTGCAACTGTACTTCAATAGTTCATGTGCAGTATGCAGCAACAAGAATACAAAAACAATGGTAGTGGGGTTGAAGTCAGCATTCAAAATGGAAGCTATGACATTTTGACTTCAGAGAGATGAGAATGTTTATGAGAAGGAAGAATGAAAGTCAGTACCTTCCCCTCCTACTATCCAAGCATTAATAGCATTATCATTGTGGGTAAAGAAAGAGATGCAGGCCTAATTTTCAAAAGACATTTATCTACTTTGCTGTGTTTTCAATATATAATTTTCCTATTTTCTTCTGTCGTTCATTTGGGATAGAATTGCGCAATCTCCTATGTAAGCTTTCTGTTACTTGGAATATCCAGATAAATTTAATGAGATACTGAACTGTAAGCTCAACCACATTTATTCACTGACAATCCAAAACTGCAATAAAGATCCAAATATTCCTGGTGTGATATAACCAAGATCTCTCAGTAGAGAGAAGTAAAGGGAAAGGGTACAAATCTGATGACTGTACAGATCCATAACAAATTGTAATGCCCAAGATATAACTTCTGAAAAATGTGAGCAGGTGTTTTATTTTCAATTATTTATTAACATTTCTTTCTTTTGACAAAATAAGAACAGTAATAATAAAATTGAAGATGATTGTTCTTAAACAGGGGAGAAACTACATTGCATATTGAATAATTTCAGGAAAATATGAAGTACATAACTAGACAGAATTTTATCTAATAGTACTTCACCGTGTTTAAAATACAAGCCAAGGAGTACAGCACCTCCCAGACTACCCACCACTCAACCATGCCCTTCTTCCCCACAAGCACCAGCTGCCTTACTTGTGGCATTTCTGTGCTCATCTGTTATCTTAAAATCCGCAGAAATGCTGTGGAAGCGAGTCAACCTCATTCCCAAGGGATCTCCCAAAAGGAGAGATGAATAATGTAAACTACAGTAAATTTAATTAGAATATGCAGAGTAAGGAAATAAGGGAATGTAATATAGAGATATTTTTGACACATTAACACCATATGACAATGTATATACAGAGGAATGAGTTGCCCCCATTTTGTTTAACATTATTACAGCATTATAAAGTAGATAGTTTTTTCCCCCAGGGGAGAAAGACAAAATACTAGAGGACATAGCTCTAATGTGAGAGGAGGGAAGTTTAAAGCAGATGCGCAGAGTATACTGTATATACAGAGAATGAGAGGTGCATGGAATGCACTGCCAGGGGTGGTGGTGGAAGCAGGCACGATAATGGCACGTAAGAGGCATTTAGACAAGCGTATGCATGTGCAGAGAATGGAGGGATACGGATCATGTGCAGGCAGATAAGTTTAGTTCCTTTTGGCATCATGGTCAGCACAGACATTGTGGACTGAAGGGCCTATTCCTGCGCTGTACTGTTCTATGTTCCTATTGTACGTGCAAAAGAAATGGGATAGTTCAATACCAACATGCTTCCTTCTTTGTAATAAAAAGCAAATGAATCAATGTGCAAATGCAAATGACACAACATGCACAAAAGAAGACTTATGTTATGTCTCCGTATGGTTATGATTTTAATTTCATCCCAACAGATCCATGAGGGAAAATGATTTGTAAGCTTTTCATCTGCAAATAAAACTGGAGGTAGACAGTATTTCATTCACTGAAATTTGTATTTACACATTTACATTTAACAATTTGTCATTTCCTTTGCTTCGTACAGTTAGAGTAAAGGAGAAGTACAACGAAAATTCTATCACGGTTATGGATACAATTTGGTGTAAGAACATAGGCATATAAGAAAAAATGTAAGCTGATTAGCCTGATCTGCCTTTCAATGACTAACCAGAGACCTAACTAAATTTACCCAATTCTTCCCGAAAAGACCTTTGGTTTACACAGACTTATTAATTCCAAATTTGAAATTAATGGTGCATTGTCATTTGCAATCTGTGGGAGAGAATTTCAATTTTGAACCACCCTGTGAATGTTGAAATATTTATGACTTTCACTCTGGAACAACCTGGCTTTAATTTTAGCCTATTCCTTCTAATTCCAGCAGAAGTAAATTCTCTCAGTCCACTATCAGTTTTCCTTTAAATCTTGAAAATGTAATCAAATTATCTTTTAATCATCAATCTTTTTTTCCCACCTTGGAATTTAACCCTTGAAGTCCAGGTGCCATTCTGGCAAATCTCCTTGGTAACCAAAACTGCTCACAGAACTCTTGGTGCGGTCTAACCAGACCTTTTGAGTAGTTGTGATATAGTATCTACCTGATTATATTTTTGTCCTCCAGGTACAAGACCAACATTCCATTAGCCTTTTTGATTATTTCCTGTATCTATCCATTACATTTTAATGATCAATGTGCATAGAGACCCAAGTCATTTTGTATCTCCATGACAAAGTACACTCTTCTATCCTTATTAGGTTCAAGGTGGCTGAATTCGTGCCTGCCCATTTAAAATCCATTTGCCATTTTTTTTGGATTAATTTCATCTATTAATGTCTTTGTAATATAATCCCTCCATGGACATGATTTACTATGATGCCTATCTTTTGATCATTGACAAACATGAATATGTGACTTTCTATCCCATCATCTTGGCTATTCATAAATATCATGAATGGTTGAAACATCAATATAAATCCTTGTGGGATGATGCAATCCTTGTACTCTTATTGGTGCGTTCTTCTGTCCTTGCACACGGCTAATTTCTCAGCCAGGTCAATAACTTTTCTTCGGTTCCACTAACATAAATTTAGCTTATAGTCTCTTATAAGGAATTTTATAAAATCTGTCAAGAAAGTCCATAAAAGTAGTTTCCACAGATATTCCTCTACTCCCACTACTTTAGTCACCTCCTCAAAAATTCATTCACTGACCTGCCCTTTAAACATCCATGGTGGTCAACTGAAAATTTTCAATGCATCTAGTCATTTCTACCCTTAATTGTCGACCTTGGCAATTGCCTGATAACAGATGTTACACTAACTGATCTATACTTCCCTGGTTTCCATCACCTTTTTCTAATTGCATAGTTACATGTGTAAAATTCTAATTGAAAGGACTAGTTCCTGAATTGCAGTAACACAAGTGAAGATTACTTTCAGCCACACAACTGACTAGCTTTTAGAGATAAACACATGCAGCTCAGATGAAGTCTCACATTTTGCAATAGGTCGAATAGCTTGCAAGGATCTTGCAAAGGGGCAATTATTTTTTGTGGAAGAATGTTTTATTCTTATGACACAAATTATATTTAATTGCTAATGGGTTAAAGTTTTCCCTTGGACTCCCTCAGTGTTGAGCTTCACAGACTGGTTGTATGTATAAGGGGTTTGTGTGTTTATTAATTTCCTTTCCATGAGAATGAATGGGCAGGAAATGATGCTGGAATTCTCTAATACAGTATATGCTTCCATATACAAAATTCTGCACTGGGGGTGATAAATGTGAAAAGCTATTTCACACATAATACAAAGTGCCATGCAAACTTTGGGAAATGTAAATTGTGCAGAGCACATATTAGTTGAAATTCCATCAGCTTGGAAAGAAGACATCTGTGACCTGGTTGGAGATGTTAGTGTAGTGGGAGCAGAAGTTACCAAAGAAGTATTCCCAGGTGATTAGACTATAGCAGCTACACCACAAAAATTCTACCCAACAACATAGATACTACAATTGGTTTTATCTCCCATGATTGATGCTGGAGAACTGTGTGAAAGGCTGCACTGCAACAGGGAAGCCACAGGTGAATTGAACCATCTGGAACAAGAACA
This sequence comes from Pristis pectinata, assembly GCF_009764475.1. NCBI lineage: Eukaryota > Metazoa > Chordata > Chondrichthyes > Rhinopristiformes > Pristidae > Pristis > Pristis pectinata. Next base: position 62,916,885 of record NC_067413.1, read on the forward strand.
GATGAAACCACAAAGCAATAAAATACCTGCATTGCCAATGAGAATAAAGTGAGGACAGCCATAAATGTCTGTGCAGCTGCCAATTTCTACTCGCAGATGGGTCAGTCTGGTTTGCCACATTAATTATGTAACCAAAGCCTTTCATTATAGCAGGAGTGAAATCCAGTCTTTATGGGGAAGGTGGATCTTCAAGAAAGTTAAATGCAGTTTTTCCACTCATGTCCCTTACTGCAACTGAGGGACAGCATCAAGTTTAATAAAAACAGGATGTCAACCTACTGAAGATACATTACAAGGATACATATAAGGACAACACAAAGCAGCCTGACATAAATAGAGATGTGCAGTCTCTCAATAGCCTATTACATCCAATTAAGAATGACAGTGTCCAATCAAGCAATTTATAGAAGGAGGAGTCTTCCTAAATATCCTTAGTTTCACCTGTAGGAAAATTCAACATCTGAATACAACACACTAGGCTCAAGTGTTTATAAGCATCTTCAACAAAAAGTATTAAGCTGATAGAATCATCTGGCCTCTACAGAATTTCATAGTCATCAAATTAATTTACTCCTTGTGAATTTAGCCTTTCTTAGTAAGAGTTTGGTTACAGGGATAATGAAGTCATACTGCAATTTTTAAAGGGCCTTGATAACACCTAATACATTTGCCATTGAGGGATTGTAGCAAAGAGTCCATAAACTGGGACTGTATTCTTTAGAAATTAAGAGAATGACAGGAGATCTCATCAGAAAATTCTTGAACTAAATCCATGGAGGATACTTAGCTGAGGAATCTAGGATCAGGGGACACAGTTTTGGGTGAAGGCATTTTGGACTGAAATGAGGAGCAATTTCTTCACTCAGATGGCAGTGAAGCTTTGGAATAATCTACCCCAGATGGCTGTGAAAGCTCAGTCATTGTGTTCAGTCAAAACAGAGATCAAAAGATTTCAGGATATTAAGGGAATCGAGGAATATGGGAATAGTGCTGAAAAATGGAGCTGAGGTAAAAAAAATTGCCATGACCTTCATAAATCACAGAGCAGGCTTAAAGGCTCTACTCCTGCAACTATATCTTGTGGCCTTATTAAATATAGCTGAATGCACTGGACACTGAAATGGCATGACAATAACTGAACAACTGGTAACCATACAATAGCATGAAAAGCTGTCCAGGCATGTCCTAACTACAAAAGAAATGAACACATCTAACCTTCATTATTGTCATTTTCAATTTTCTTTCCTATATTAGTAAGATGATGGAGAAGTTATCAACAGTGTTGTCAAGTAAGACAGACTTACTAATACAACTCAATATTGCAGTGCCCAATGGCATCATTCCATTCATGCTTGAAGTGGACTTCTGTTCTCTGTACAGTCATGGTCAGCGTGCTTGAGTAGCCCGTTGACACACTACCATTATTTTTCTATGTTTCAATGACGTTCCTTATCATCTTGGTCACTGGGGAAGTGCGAGTCACGAGATGAAAACCTAACTCTCTATCTAACTGGCCCTTGCAAAATTGAATAATCTGAACTTTTATAAAAGAAGCAAATGTCCTGTGATGGCACAAGTTGGAAATCAGCTCCTCTGGGGATTTGTCATCCATAAGGTCCATCAACTGCTGCTGTGTGCATGACGGCCCTGACATGGACAGAAAAAAATGAAACAGTACTGACAAGGTAAGAATTTCGGAATCTATCATTATAAAGTTTATACTTCACTTGTTGAAATTAAATTAGCATGATTGAGTGTTGTGTGATATATTAATGTCAATTATCCTTGACACAATAGAGTAGAAATCTGTCTTAGACAGTGGCACAAAGTGGGTGGCTGTCTGTGATATACCCTGCCCATTACATATTTCCAATAAGTGATCAAAGTGATTCTGCATGTTTGCCCAATCACTCAGGTTAAATTTCTATCTGAATGCTCCCAAAGTCACAATATCATAAGGAAATGATGCCAACAGGGATTAAGTCTTTGACAGGAATTATATTCTTTATCCACTTTTAATGATGTGGATAAGACTTTTTAAAAAGTCACAAAGAAGGTTGATTATAATTTATTGATATTGAACTGATGAAAGTTGTTAATTTTTAAGTTAATGCTAATTAAAAATTATCTTCAGCTTTTATAAGCCATGCCAGCATCACAACAGAGTCAAAATCAAATAAACTTGCCCATTAAAATTTACTGTATGTATTAGATTAAAGTAATATCTTGGAATTATTTTGGTTAATATCAGGGTATAACGAATGATTGTTGATCGGTTTTCCTTTTGTGCTTTAAAAAGTAATTTAACCTTCTGATTAGATCACTATTGCATTCACATTCAGGTAACCTTTCTGGTTATTCTTTCTGTAATCCATTCAAGTGTAATAATAATGTAATAAATTGCCAACAAGAGCCTAAGTGGATTATGACCTTTAGAATAACGCCCCAAAATTTAATTGTGTCATTACTTCACTGACAATTTATTCTTGCATGAAGCACGTTCTGAATTAATGTTTTTATATATATTTTGCTTTCTGATATTAGTGTCCTTTTACTATTATTTATTAGAATAGGGAATTCCCCTCAGAATTGTTCTCAGACTGTAGTCAGGCATAGAGCTTCAGGCACTGCTTCAAGTAACAAAATGAACATTTGACATTTGTTCCAATACCCATTGGTAGGATCTGGAATTTGTTATACAGTGAAGCTGGGAGAAGATATTCCCTTTCCTTCCATGAACTTGGCCTCTCAGCTTTCCATGCTAATGATCTGCATTATATTTGGCAGCACTTTTATCAAGCATGCATTTCTCATTTTTTCTAAAATCTATCAGCTGCTGTTTGTTTTATATATACTCACCAATATACTTTGCCTGATATTTTGTGTTTGCATTGAAAGCCAGTTTCTCATTTAACACTTATGGCCTTATTCACTTGAGCTGCTGCATTTTTAAGCCCATCTACCATATTCCATGTTTCCATAGCATCCAGACTTCCTCCATTCAAAGTATTTTATTCTTTTGATCCAAAATCTGCCACCTCATTACTAATACTGAATTCTATCTGCATTAGTACTTGCTTACAGCTTCCTTTGGTGCTCAGAAATATTTTAATTTCATCTTTGAATTCAGATAGATCACCTTTCACCCCACATTTAAATCATTGATATACATGGCTAGTTGCTGTGGTCTCAGAATGAAACCCTGTGAAGGACATTCCTAACCATTTCCAAACATTCTAGTTGACACCATCTCTCATCATACAGCTATTTCACCATCCCAAGAACCAGTCTGATAACCTTTTAGTGCACTCCCTCTGTGGGAAGCATATCCTTTCTGAGAAAAAGAGATCCAAAGTGCGCACAACACTCCAGGTGTGGTCTCACCAAGCTCCCATACAACTGTAGCAAGCTATCTGTAGTAAAATCCTCAAATATGCCATTTGTCTTCCCGATTCACTGCACTTTACATTCACTATGTCTGTCACTTCCTCAAGGAACCCTCCCTTTCTCTTCAGAGTTCCAAAGGTTTGTTTTCCATTGCTAACTAAGTTCTCTACTGTTTTCCTATTTGTATTACCTCTAATTTCACCTAACCTATCTGAGGAATAATTTATCAGCCAGGTCATAAAACAGTGAATTGCAGATTGGTCACCATTATGCACACAGCTCAATTCTTGTCATTTGAGATAAAAACAAACACACATGGTATTGCACTGGCTGTTTGTTGCCCCGAATGAAAATTAAATTATTCCCTTCCCAATTTTCTTTCATGAATACCAAACCACTTTTTAAGCTTTTCTACTTTTCCTTGTCTCCCAGGTATTCTGACTGGAAGGTGCCTATTTTCCCTTTATCAATAGCTTGGAGAATTTTGGTCTGTTTAATAAACTCTTTGAGATTCTCTCCATATATACCTTGCTGTTTCTTAACCTCTTTATTACTTCATCATTTCTCCTTTTCCACCATTAAAGGCAAATAATGCGGCAATGAAACGGTTACAAAGAATTTACATGACTAATTGAAAAATTGACTACTTCAGAAATGTATTCATATATTATATTGTTTATTTTTTTAAAAGTTCACTACTTAAAGAAAAAAAAACATGTTATTTTAGTGAGTGTTTTAGGAGTTTGGTTACCCTGATAAGGTACTTAGTACAAAAGGACCTACAAGAGTCAAAAAACTCACTAATCAAATGACCAAGAAAGTACTGACCTATTTTGTACAAGTTTTTTTTCATCCTTTTTGTGAACTTTTTAACTTTGATGTCTTTGCTATTTGCAAATGTTATTTTTAGTTTTGATGTCTTTGCTCAGTTAACAGTGATTTTGTTTCTTGGTCAATGACATTTGAGCCAATCAGATACACACGTCGCACACACTTAGTGTAGGTGATAATTAAGTATGATATTTTGAAGTGTGATGTTTTGAAGTGTCACATTTCCCACAGTCTTTTAATTACATAAATACATTGAAAATGATTACAGGATTGGTGGGAGGTTAATAAGCTTGACTGTGAACTATCTCACCAGGGTACACAAACTCTCATAGCACCCACTGTAATAATAGTCTTTTCTTTTTCTTTTAAGTCATGAATTTTTGGAAAATAAACAGCATAATATATTCATTTAATGAAGTGGCCAATTTTCTAATTGGTCATGGAAATTCTTTACAGCTATTTTGTTGCTGCATTATCTGGCTATAAACTATCAACAGATCCAAAAAACATACATTCCCAGTCCTAGCCAATTTTTCCACTTTCACACCATGATACTCAACTAATACATTCATTCAAATATAAAAAGTGGTTTTATTTTTACGATACAAACCATCTACAATTAAAGCGTAGATATAAAAGAACAATTTTAAATACAAATAAATTATTGCACTGATTTTTACTCAACCTCACTTTTTGCTCTTGTTCTCTCAGATTGTATCATTTTTAACATGCATGTTACTTTTTTTCCAGCTAATATAATAACTTTTTAAATAGTCTTCAATCTAGGTCAGCGTTAAACTACTTATCCTGATTTTTTTTTCTCTCTCTTCCAACTCCCATTTTCCTTTTGGGGAAGAATGGAACTGGCATTTTAATAATTCAACTCAATTTGCATTGTCTCAGAGCACTTTGCACTTCAGAAATATTTAACAGGCTGTAATCTCTGTTGTAATACAGGAAATGTTACAAACAATTTATACACATCAAGCTCCCCGAAACACCAGTGATAATGATCAAATAATGCTTCCGCCCCACCCCCAAGGATAACTCCTCATTCTTCTTCATAATATTTTCCTGGCATCTTTTACATACTCTTAAGAGAGCAGATAGTCTTGGTTTAATAGTTCATCCATAACCCAGCACCTCCAATAGTGTAGCAGTGCAATGGATGTCAGCTTAGATCTTTGCGCTCACTGCTCTGGAGTGGGACTTGAATCCATAAACTTTCATCTTGGCAGGTAAGAGTGCTAACCACTGAACTGCAACTGACTTTCAGGAAAGGTTGCAAATTTCACAAAAATGGTCTTTTGTAAACTTAACACTGGCTTTGAAGACTGACCTAGTCACGTCAATAGAATCCCTGATGTGTAAAACCTGTCAACTACTGAGATGCTGCTGGATGAATAAACTCATCAGTGACTCCTTTGACTAGATTTTATCCAGTGTTAGCTTGTCTGTGGGACACGCAAGACCACAATTTGTGTTGTGGTTAGGATATCATAGCTTTAAGGAGATAGTGACTTCATTGGGAAGCAGTTCTTAAAGAACGTCTCTCTTTAAGAATGTACAAGTTGATCATGGATACTTCAACTGAGTTATGAGAGACTTAACTTAGTTTAATTACAACTACAATAATAGATCACTGACCTAATGTTGTTAATATGTTCAATGGACTGATTAGTCATCCTTAAATATGTTGCTGTCCAGGAAACAAAATGGAATTATGCTTCTATTTAAGTTAAAACTGCAACAATGTACAGATGCTGTCTTCATTGGAAATACTGTTATTACTTTGATTTAAAATCTGGTGTGACTTCTCAGTTGTCAGTGGTGCAAATCTGCTGTCAGTATCAATAGTATTAGATTTTAGTGCATAGTGCAAATTATTTTTAAATTGTGTCTGCAAATAAATGAAAAATGCTTCTTCTCAACTATTTTTTCATGAATGTTCTTTTTTCTTAGTTGCATTATATTGGTCTAGCTAATACAAATCCTGCCTGTTTAACTCTTGCCACAGCAGTACCATTTGATGAATTAATGACCTGGATAAAAGTACTGCAGAAACCATAGAATAAGGTATTCAGGGCAAGAAAAGTAGATATTTTGGAATGTAAATGAAAGAGAAGCTGATTTAGTTTTCTGAATATATTAAATGTCTCAGAAGTTTCACTGCTGGGTTATGGTAAGTTGTGCATCATGCCTGTGTGAGTTATTCCTTATTACTGGTAAAAAAGCATTAAAAGCCCTTCACATCTGATTTACCAGCCTCTGATTAGAAAGGATCCCACGCCTGTCTAATTGACCAATACCATTCACTGTGAATGCTCACAACTGAATTATGGACACTTATTTTTGGAAATTCATTGGAAATCATGGAATTGTGCCATGTAAGAAGACAATGGGGCTGATTGCAATGCCCCAACTTGAAACTGAGTCTAGGAATGTACTGTAATTTATGGAGATTAAGGGCTTCAGCTCCACCACAGTCCTTCATTAAAAATGTTAAGTTTATTTAAGTCTTTTTAAAATTATTTCATTGTATGTTAATGCTTTTAAGGAATTAACTGTAAATGTTTTTAAGTACACTTATTTGTACATTTTTAATATTTTTAAATCAATTTTAAGTTTTTACTATCTCTGATTACCAGAAATATTTAAAATAGTGAAATGGCCCTTTCACAGCTTGTGTTGCCAAAGACGGAGCCAGGGTGGAGCCCATCAGGATGTGAAGTTTTAGAACCCTGGTTGCCACCTGGGGCCTGTTCCACCTCAGAAACCGGCTGTGGGTTTTGATGTCATTGGGAATTCATAGCTGGGAAAGGTTAATGTGACCAGTACAAGGTGCAAGGGTGGGAAGAAGGCCAGATTGATTTTGATTCAGTGGAACTGGGAATGGAAGGTTGAGTTCGTTTCAAAGTATGTGTGCACTTTAGAATAGGATTTTTCTAGTGTGTCTACCAGATGAGGAAATGTCCAATAGTAAAGGTGAAAATGGAATGTCTTCAGTCTATATGAAAATATACTCAATGAAACTGATTATATTTAAGAGCATTTGCTTTACACCTTAACCAGGTGTAGGTAATTAATTGCCATAAATGCTGGTTTTTTTTTACTTGTAGTATGTTGCTGTCATTCCCCAGATTCTCATCTATTGCAGGCCTTAAAGTATTTTATTTTCAAAAGGGTAATGGAAATTTTTTTTCAAAAGGATAAAGGATATTGGAAAAATAATGTCTGCAAATTAGAATGAAGATATCAGACCAAAAGTGCCCAGTGCAAGACGTACTTATTTTGGTAATCTGGGGTTATACTTGATTTATTTTTATTGGATTGGTATCAGGACAAAAAGATCTGTTTTAAAAACAAATCTTCAGCAAGAAGTGCAAAGTAGTTCAGGTTTGTGATTAAGCAGATTTTGCATGCATGGTCTTTGGATTTGACTCTTCTGCTTCAATGTTTCATGAACACCTTCACGATGTAATCTGTACTGATTAAAGGTAGTTACTAGTGAAGTACTTGCATTCATGTTACTGTTGAGTAGGTCGTTGAATCACAGACTGAGAGATACTTAAAGGGAACGTTGAGTGCTAAAGGTGCAAGATTTATTTTCTAGACATGGCCCTACCTGAGTTATTTCTTGTCTCTGTGGGACAATTTTCACAGTATCTTGCACTAGTTGAGCACACTAATTTTGACTACTTTTGTTTATTATTAGCTTCTTTAATAATATGGCAATTGGAAGCAGGGAAGCGAAGAAGAGCAAATGGAAGACCGTGGGCTCAAAGATCTTCTGGGATTTGGAAAACTATTGGGAGACTCTTCTGCTTAATGTCTGTCTTCCTGAGTGGGATTCAAGTGCAAGTCAGTCTGTTCCAAGTAGAGACTAATTGCTCCCTAGTATTACATTTGGAGCTCTTGGATGGGTCAAATATGGAAGTTACCAAACAAGACTGAGGTAGTAGGCTCAGGAAGGGCCAGCAGTGGGTCTTTTGATCTCTTGCAGAGGCACTCCTGTTCTCAAAGAAAATGCCACGTATCCAAAGGTATCAAATAAATTTTCCATCTTCCTGCTAAGGGAATAAGATTCCTTCGAAGCAAAGATGATAAAAATTGAACATTTTATTTAATATTTTTTTTTAAATCCTGGAGCCTTTGCAGACAAAAACTATTTTTAATGAGTTACAAATATATTGAAAATAGATTGGAATAGTAGTTGTAATGACAGAAGGTGGCTGTACTGCCACAAATGTTACCTGTGGCAAATCTCACCCTAGAAACCCTGCAGGGACTCATGAATTATGACAACGGGGAGTTACAATAATTCCTATCAGCATTTCACTGTGCAGTTACAGTGGTTTTCTCTTGAATCTGGATCCTCTACTAAAATAAGTCTAGTACAATAGCACCAAGAACAATGTTATGTTGATTTAGTTATATTAGATGAACAAATTCTACTTTTAAGTAATATCAGAACTTGGTATGGCAAATCAGAAATTGAATATCTTTTTCTTGTTTGATATGATCAACTTGTTGCACAATTCAAGCATTTGTAGTTTACAAAACATTTGACATGCACCTAGCTAGAAATTACTGCTGACAATGAAGTAAATTGGTCCATTAATAAGAACAGCAGAGCTTCATATTATAGCAGTAAACTGTTTTCATTTAAAGTGCTAACAGATGAATGTCATAAGAATGCATTAGCTTTTATAACACTGTTACTACTGATGGCAGTTTCTAACCTTTCTGATCTTTTTAAGGTCAAAAGGGATGATGCTTTGGTACTGCAATATAAATCAGAATTACTTAGTTTGCAGGAATAGGTAGCAGGAACTGTATTTTGAGGATTTGGTTCCCTCCGGTCTGAAATTTCCATGCATACTGTCAATGCCACTTTTCACATTTCCCCCCAGAATAAAACCTGGCATTGATGGTGCTGACTTCTTTTGGTTGCTGCAGGGTAGTAAAGCCACCTCTAACCTGACTGAGTAAACATAACTAAATTAACTTTCAAAGTTACAAAGCAGAACCAGGTGCTGCATTTGCATGTATTGGGAGTGAGATTGGATCTTTAAAAAGGCTTCAGTGAGGAGGCACAGATAAGGTTTTATTTTGTTGTTGATCCTTTAACATTTGATTCTGTGTAGGCAGGATGGCAATCAGGGCAGTGGAATGCACCTCCACAAAATGTAGGAAGTCAGGGAACCTTGCGGTCTCCTTGATGACTACTTCTGTAGGAAGTGCACCCAGCTGCAGTTCCTAACAGACCGGGTCAAGGAACTGGAACTGGAGCTGCAGTTGGATGTACTCAGAATTATCCAGGAATTCGAGAACAGCATAGATGAGACTTTTACAGAGGTGGTCACACCTAGTGTTAGTGTTAGTGTGTACAGGCTTCAGATGGGTGACCACCAGGAAAAGTAAGGGGAGTAGGCAGACAGTGCATGGTTCCCCTGTGGCCATTCTCTTAATAACAGTGTTTACTAAGGAGAAAATCATGGTTGCTCAAGAGATAAAAGAAACAAGTGGAGATGTTCTGGAGGAAATTTATATTACCAGGGAGGAGGTATTTGCAGCTTTGCAGCACATTAAGGTGGATAAATCCCCAGGGCCTGACCGAGTGCATCCTTGGACTTTGGTGGAAGGCTAGAGAAGAAATTGCAGAGGCCTTTGCAAAGATACTTGCTTCATCGTTAGCCACTGGTGAAGTTCCTGAAGACTGGAAGGTGGCTAATGTTGTTCTGTTGTTTAAGAAGGGTAGCAAGGACAAGCCAGGGAACTACAGGCCAGCCAGCCTGACATCAGTGAGGGATAAAATGCTGGACAGAATTCTGAGGGACAGGATCGACCAGCATTTGGATAGACAGAGTCTGATTAGGAGGAGTCAGCATGGCTTTGTGTGTGGGAAGTCGTGCTTGACGAATTTTTAAAGCTTTTTTGTTTGAAGAGGTAACCAAAATGGTAGATGAGGGTAGAACAGTGGATGTTGTCTATTTGGACTTTAGCAAGGCCTCAGAGGTCCTTCATGGTAGGCTGGTCTGGAAGGTTAGGTCCCATGGGATCCAGTGAGAGCTAGTTTGGTGGATTCAAAATTGGCTCAGAGGTAGGAAGCAGAGGGTGGTGGTTGAAGGTTGTTCTAGGAATGGACTAGTAATGAATAGTGACTAGTGGTGTGCTGCAGGGGTCAGTATTGGGACCCTTGTTATTCGTTACAAGGCTTGATCAGTAAGTTTGCGGATAACACAAAATTACAAGTGTTGTTGATAATGAAGAAGGTTATCGTAGATTACAGGGGGATTCTTGATCAGTTTGGGAAGTGGGCCAAAGAGTGGCAAATGGTTTCAATACAGTGAAGTGACGTATTTTGGAAAGTCAAACCAGCATAGCACTTGTACCATGAATTGTAGGGCACTAGGGAGTGTAATGGAACAGAGGGACCTAGGAGTACAAGCGCATAGTTCATTGAAAGTGGCATCACAGGTAGACAGGGTGGTGAAAAAAAACGTTTAGCATGCTGACCTTCAGCAGTCAGGGTACTGAGTATAGGAGCTGGGACATTATGTTGCTGTTGTGTAAGTTGTTGGTGAGGTTGGACTTGGAGTATTGTGGACAGCTTTGTTCATCCTGTAATAGGAAAGGCATAGTTAAACTGGGAAGAGTGCAGAGAAGATTTATGAGGATGTTGCCAGGACTAGGGGGCCTGAGTTAGTGGGAGAGCTTGGCCAGGCTAGATTTTTATTCCTTGGAACGAATGAGGGGGCAATGTTATAGAAATGTTTAAAATAATGAGAGGCATAGATAAGGTGGATGGTAACAGTTTTTTCCTCAGAGTAGGGGAGTCCAAAACTAGGGGGCATAAATTTTAGGGTGAGAGGGGAAAGATTTAAAAGGGACCTGAGAGGCAACTATTTCATGCAGAGGGTTGTGAGTATACAGAATGAGCTGCCAGAGGAAGTGGTTGAGGCAGGTATAATACTACCATTTTAGAAATACTTGGATAGGTACATGGTGGGAGCTTAGAGGGATATGAGCAGAATGCAGGAAATTGGGACATGCTAGGTGGGCACTGTGGTTGGCATGGACACATTGGGCCAAAGGGCCTGTATCTGTGCTGTATTGCTCTATGAATCTATGTGTAAAGGCTCAAAGACATGTGGATTCACTCTCACAACAGTGCCCTTCAATAAAGCTTTTTAAGTATTGCAAATATTAGCAAGAGTATGGAAATTAAATAATGTTCATAGTCATTGCAACCCACTCCCGGTTTCAAAATAGGATGAGGGTTACTTAGCAAGGTTGGAGAAAATGGAACTAAACCAGGGCATGAGCACTAGGAGAACCCTTCACAAAGGCCTACAATAGGGGAAAATATTCCACTGAAATAAAAAGGCTAATTTTAATGACTTGTTTGGTAAATCAAATAATGTAATAGTGTTGTGATTATCAGTTCATTAAAAATTTGTCTTGTATTAAAGAAATTAAAGACTAATTTACATAATCCCTTTGGCTTGAATGTCTCAAAGTATTTTGTCTATGAATTGTAGTCACTGTTGAAGTCTAGGAAGCACATCAGTCAATTTATACACAGCAAGCTTCCACAAACTGTAATGTGGCAATGAACAGATACCCATTCCTTAATGATATTAATTTCAGAATAAATATTGCCTAGGAGAGAGGTGATTACTGCCTTGCTCTTTTTTGAAATAGTTACCCGGGATCTTTTACACCTCCAGGGAGAGAAAACAGGAACTTGGTTTAAATTCTCCTCTGAAAGGTAATGCCTCTGATGTGTCCTTTGTCCTGCACTGAATTGCCAAGCAAGATTTTAATGCTCAATTCTCTTGAGTGGGCCCACATCTTCTGATCTCCTCAGAGGGGGGAGCAGTACAAATGAACCACAGCTGGCTGATTAATTTGACAGCCATATGAATCAATGAGCTGTTTCTCAATGACCTTTTCTCATTTGATGTATTGATGTTTACTGATGATTTAAGAAGCAATTCCTCAAATAATGAAGCCCTTCATTGCATAAACAAAATCTGGAGAATTTTCAAGCTTGGCTGATAAGTGGGAAACAACATTCACACCACACTATTGCCAGGTAATGAATATTGCCAGGTAATGAATATCACCAGGAGCGTCTAACTACACCCACTGATTTTCAGCAATATTATCATCACCAAATTCCCCTCCATCAACATCCTGTGGATCACCCTTGACCAGATAACCAACTTGTAGTATAGATATCAGAGACCTGAGAATTGTATGTCAATCAACTTCCCAAAGCTTTATTAACAACTGCAAGGCATAAATCAGGAATGTAATAGATAAAGCTCCATGACAAAGTAATCCACCTAATTAACAGCCTTTCCATGTTCAACATCAACTGCCTCTACTACCAGCATGGGTGGTTGCAGTGTGTACCATATAGAAGATGCACTGCAGCATCTTTCCATGGCTTCTTCAGTGGAACCTCTCTAGCCCATTGACATCCAACAAACTGATGGACAAGGGTATTGATATTCTTTGATGAATTGCCACCGAGCAGTTTCTTAAATCATTAGTGAACATCAACACTTCAACAATATGGAGGAACAGCCATTGATGAACCAGCTCATAATCCTAGAATTATGGAGTCATATGATTGATTGCGGTCAATTTAGTAAGCCAGCTGTTGCTCAGTTGGATTAGAAGCCCATCACCTGGGAATTACCAATCAAGGCACACATTAACCTGACATGGAAATCTATTGCTGCTCCTTTATTATCACTATTTAGAATCTAAAATATGTTGAAAAACATCTGTTAACTGTAAAAGACCAATCATTGTGCTATTTTCATCCTCCCTACAACTGTTCCAATTACTTTGGTTTAAAGCCACGGCAACATGATGCCATTGAACTTAAAACAGCCATTTGGCTTCTGTAAGATCCAACCACATAGGTGTTGGTGTTTAGCAGTCATGTCAGAATGCCAAAAATTGGTTAAAAACCTTTGCTAAACAAATCAATTGCAATTATTTTGCAAATCATTTAGCATTTTCAAGCCACACACACACACACACACACACACACACACACTTTGAAGAAAATGTAAGAGGGTTGAAAGACAATATAACAATTCTGTGAAGTACTCACTACTGGAGAATTTGGAAATCAGAGAAATTAGTATATTTCTGTGTGAGAATTTTCCAATCCTAGCAAAACTAAGTAGCCTAGAAATTGATTTGCTGCGTGCTTGTTTTAAAAATCGAGCATAATTGCTTTGGAGTTCAACGTTGGTAAGTAGTGAAACATTACATATCATTTCACATCAGAAATATATCATCTGCCATTTGGTTAGGACTCATAGATGTTATGCTAACTGCATATGCAGACTTTTGGCTATTCAGGGAATCAAGGGATATGAGTTTAATATAGGAAAATATTACTGGGTTAAGGAATTAACTATGATCTTATTGAATGGCAGAGAATGTGCAATTGGCCAAATGGCCTACAACTGCTTCTTAAACTGATGTCTACTTCTGCCTGATTTCCAGCTTCTAGTTCAACATTTTGTGGGGATTTTGGTTCAATAAAAAGAAATTGTATTTGAAATGGGAATATAAAACTTACAAATGTAAAGATTGCATTCCGGTATCTAACAAATTCTCTTTCCAATATTCAAGGTGATAAGTTTTGTTTAGCACCTACAGTATAGCAATAATTTACCTAAGTACATATTCTTCATGCAAGGGACTAGATAATGAGCATTTGAATTGCTGACAGCATCATACTAAGCGTAACTCTGCTCTACTTTTCACATTGTCAGCATGAACATCTGGATAATGATTAGAGAAAGAAATTCCATGTCGTCTTCCTAGCCTGAAGGAAATGAACCTTGTATTTGCCATTCCTGGTGAGAGACTGTCAAAGCCAAACTCTTCTTGTTGGCAAGACTTGATACCAAGTTCGATTCCCCACAGGGTCCACTGGGGAATCTTGAAGCATTTCTACCATATGTATGCTCTCTAGGCTGTTAGATCTTAATATATCTGGCTCCTGTTTTTGCTTAAAGAAGAATCATCAATATTATTTTGTTAGATACTGTTTGGCTTCACCAAAAAGAATTAGTATTAAAATGGTACTGCAGAGGAAAGCAATGATGAGGTTTCTGCCAAAAGAAAAGTGAGCTCTTTCAGAGTTCAGTATAGCCGCATTGCCCAACTTGCGGATTAAGCTTTGTTCTGTCCTGGGATTGCTTGAGTCCTTATTTGAGTTCTTAGGACTATTTTAGACAAGCTTGATCCTTCAGAAGCAAATGCTACAGATGCTGAAAAGTTGAAATGAAAATAGAAGCTGGGAATACGCAACATTTTGTGTAGAGAGAAACAGAGGTAACGTTTTGGGTTGATGACTTTCATTCAGAACTTGGTGGTTATTAGGCTCCACCAATCACTGGCAGAGATTGAATGGGAGTTCTGGAAGAGTAAACTGAAAATCCCAGGGGCGCATGCAAGATGGGGAGAGGCTGTGTCTCCCAAACTATATGATCCCAATCTGCTAGAAATTTAGTTCAGTCAAGCAGTATATATATAAAAAAAAATCTGGTTGAATTTATCGATTCATTTCTTCTTTGTGCAATGTAGGGCATACAAACATCTTTTGAAGTACCTCATTTCAATGATGCTTTGCCAATGTTTTGGTGAACATCCATTTTGCATAACCAGGAAGAGATGTTGAGTTGACAACGGTACGTAGTAGGTAGTATTTCATTTTCATTCTGGTATTACTGCTAGTCTAGATATTACTTAGCTGTGTTAGTTGTCTAACGACAATGGCTATTCTTACTCTTATTTCATTTCCTGATGATATGGCTTTTGTGATGGTTACTCCAAGGTATTTAGACTGTTACTTTTTCTTGTTTTTATTTGTCAGATTTTATTGAGGTATTATTGTCACTGGCTGCTGTTATCATCACTTTACTCTTCTCCACATTAATTTCTATTTCATATCTCTTTGCAGCTTCATGTACCCTTTCTGTTATTTCCTTGAACTCTTCTGCAGTTCCAGCTCATTGATCAAAATAAAGATTGTTTATTTCTCATCCTGTAACCAATACTGTTTCAAAGATGTTCATTAAGCTACCTTACTTAATTTGTTCCAAGTTTAAATTAAATAAGCATAATGAGCAAGGACAGTCTTGTCTTCTGACTGAAGTTGCAGATCATTCCATTCATTGTTAGAGATGTTCTGTATGTCATATCAGTACGGGATTTGTTATTCATCTTCATTTCAGTCAAAGTACATTTTACCATGCCTTGTCAAAAGCTTCAATAAATTGCATGAAATTATGATAGACTTCTTTTTGTGAGTACTAGTATTTTTTACTGATTTCTTTTTTGTAGTGTTGCTTCCAGATCTGAATTCAGCTTCTGCTATATATACTTTCTGTCTGCAACTTGAGCCTGTTTAGTTTTATCCTAAGAAGCACATTACTAGGATGACTAATGGGATTAATGGTGCATTAGTTGGTACACTGGTTTTGATTCCCTTTCTTTAAGATGGAGATTCTAATTGATTTATTCTGTGTCTGCCCCGTTTTTCTTTTTCCATATTGCAGATATTGTGCAGTATGCCATCGGTTCACATTCATATTTTGATAGGTCCATAGCTGCATTGTCCTGCTACTTTATTTATATTGCTTCTGATAGCAGCTTTCACTCCTCTTGAAATGCGAAGCTTTTATCATCTTTCACCGTTCCAGATCATTCTTTAGGTGAGCTATTACTTATGGGTCTGCTTGATATTTGAGGTTACCAACTTTTGTTTACATACTCCATCCATCTTTTAATGAACTGCACTGTTTTCAGTAAACAAATCACTATTTTTGTCCCCTGTTCCAGTTGTTCTTGTTTGGTATGTTCTGGTTAGATTTTTTTTCCAATTTCTCAAAACTTCTTTTGCTATTACTGGCTTTTGAGTCTCTTTTTAAGTCTTCACAGTTTTCAACATTGACTCTCAGCCCTATAAAGTCTCAAGGTACCCGATCAGACACAGGCAAGGAACCTTTCTGCTAATAACTGCTGCTGATAAATCTATCCTGTAAACCGGACGGCCTGTTCGAAAGTAGCACTGGAGGCATTTCAGTTTGAGATGATTACTTGGTCATATGTACATCGAAACACACAGTGAAATGCATTTTTTGCGTAGTGTTCTGGGGGGGCAGCCCGCAAGTGTCACCACGCTTCCGGTGCCAACATAGCATGCCCACAACTTCCTAACCTGTACGTCTTTGGTATGTGGGAGGAAACCGGAGCACCCAGAGGAAACCCACGCAGACACGGGGTGAATGTACAAACTCCTTACAGACAGCGGCGGGAATTGAACCCAGGTCGCTGGCACTGTAAAGCGTTATGCTAACCGTTACATTACCGTGCCTGCCCAAGCTTTGATTCTTTAAAACTTTTGTCAATATAATAACTGTAGCAAGTCAAGAAGGCAGCTCACTTACGCGTTCTCGAGGACAATTGGATGTGAACTAAAAATGACGGCCTTGCCAGTAATACCTACATCCTATGTGCAAAAAGAATGCAATATTACAACGTCTTTGCTATTTGACCATATTCCATTTCTTAATTTTCAGGTAATATGCAACTTTTCTTACCAAAATGTAATTCTCTGCTCTTAACGGTGTTGAAATCCAATTGCCCAGTGTACACCCACTCTGCAAATACATAAAAGTTTTCCTGTAACATGCTGTTAAGCTCATCAGAGTTAGTTTTCATATCATCCTCCTTGGTACACTGCCAATGTCCCCCACCCTGCCAAACAACATGCCACATATCAGTTATTCACACACTTAAAAATGATGTTTTGATTTCTCAGTCTAAAACTACATTGTTTAACTGCATTCTCTGAACTCATTCTCGTGGAATGCAAATTTTAACCTTCTACTGATCTGACCTACTCATTACCCCGACTCTTGGTTTTCTGTCTTTATAGGCAGTAAGCTATCCATCCTCCTACTTGCCCCCTTGCATCATCAGTGCTTATTAGTCCAGTTTTGGCAGTTTTTCAAAGGTCTTTTGGAAATCAAAATAAATTAGATTTAATCTCTTTCCCTTCCCTCCTCTGTTCCCGCTTTGCAAGGATTTAATGGAGTTGACCAAGAAAGACTTACCCTTTTGATATCCATGCAGAATATTTATCTTTGTTTCTATTTTCCATTTTAGTTGGAAGATAATAAATATGGATAAATGATTCTTATCCTCTCAAGACAGTGTTATAACAAGGTCTCTTCTCATGTCAGCACAGAAGAAGCCCCAGTTTGTGTATCTGTTGCTGTATAGGGATTGTACAATTAATGAACTTGACGTGGAATTAACAGTTCTAAGTAAACCTAATCTTGTCTTGGTTAATCATTTCATAAATCTTCTGGTGCAACTTTTTCTGGATTGTGGTCAAAAGCTTGAAATTGTCATTAAACTATAAATTAAATGTATATATTTGATACAAATTCAGCATGTATCTTGCTTCTCTTATTCTAAGCCTGCTGGTACACAACTAATTTTATACTTACTTTGTTACAAGCTTCAGAAAATCTTCAAGGACTTTTCTCATGTAGCAATATTTATCCACTAAGTCTGTCATAAGAAATGAGGAGGAAAGAATATTTTGTAATGGGGTCTCTTTTAACTAGTTTCTCAATTCTGTTCACAGTCCAATCAAACAAAGGACAATTTGAATCCAAAGGGAAATAGAGGAATGAGTTGGGAACTATTTTTTAACCACCCTCTCCACTTGTGTTGCTACCTACAGGGAGCTAGGGACTTGCAGCCCAAGATCCCTCTGTACATCAATGCTCCTCAGGGCCCTGTCATTTACTGTATACTTTCCTCTTGCAGTTAGCCTTCCAAAATGCATCACCTCACACTTGGCTGGATTAAACTTCTTCTGCCGTCTCTCTGCTCAAATTTCCAACTGATCTATATCCTGCTGTATCCTTTGACAACCTTCTTCACTATCTACAACTTCAGCACTTTCTGTGTTGTCTGCAAACTTTTATATATTTTGTGTGTTTTCAGACTTTAATGATTTAGAAATTTTTTTAAAAATCAATTATTTATTGCAAACAACAGAGGTCCCAGCACTGATCCTTGTGTAACACTATTGGTCACAGACCTGCAGTCAGAAAATCACTCCTCCACCATTGACTTGAGCAATCAAATGCATTATTGTTAGGGAGCTTTGATAAATATGTGAAATATACTGCAAATGTGTTCTTGATTAATTTTTATAGATATTATTTGATATTAATGTTCAGTATGGATTTATTGAAAAGATGAGCAATTCCTCCCTCATTAAAGTCAAGAATGTT
Organism: Pristis pectinata; assembly: GCF_009764475.1. Taxonomy (NCBI): domain Eukaryota; kingdom Metazoa; phylum Chordata; class Chondrichthyes; order Rhinopristiformes; family Pristidae; genus Pristis; species Pristis pectinata. Next base: position 62,935,460 of record NC_067413.1, read on the forward strand.
CAAAGGTGATTTTATTATACTTTAGGCTTTAAACATCAATGTAAAGAACTAAAGCAATAACTTTGGGAATATTTTGATATCCTTTTCAGCATAAAACCTAATAAAGAATTAATTTTATCAATTGAATTGAAATAGGGTTAGGTTGGAATTCTGGACCCAATATCTAAATAAATTCAATTAATGAGCAAGGAAGTAGTTTACTGAAAAATCATTGCACTAAATTTAGACACTATTTCTCTTCACAAATGCCTACTGACCATCTGAGCATTTCCAACTTTTTCTGTTTTTCTGTACTAAACCCACAAGATTGGCCATGCTATTGGCATACACAGAGTTTTACTCTCCCTCACTTCATGTCAACAACATTAAGAAATCCAAGCTTCCAAGGAATCTGAAAATGTAACTGGCAGTGAATTTAGACAGTCCATTATCAAACCAGAAAAATCAATCTCTAATTTAGTTTCAAAAAGGTTACATCACTATAAAGAAATCAAATGGAAATACAACCAATATCTATGTGCACAGTTACTCCCAGTTATTGGACATGTATTTGGTGGACATTATTGGCTGCACCATTCATTGTTTACAATAAAACTTATAACTAAATTATATCCCATCAAAAACAATTACTTTATTAATCAACCTGAATGAAAGTTCCCAGTTTGAACAGAATATTATTTATACCTCAAGCTTCTTTGTTCAACAACATTGTCAAGTTTTGCCTATGAAGAACTAAACACTTTTTACAGGTCTCTGTTTGTTCAAGCATTTTCTTATGGAATAACCAAGACCTTTTTAAAAAAGTTTTTAGTTCTTCACAGCTTGAGGCACAAATAATATCCCATTCAAATCAAGCACTTTCATTCAGATTGATAAAGAAATCTGGTTAATATTTTGAATGTTTTAAAATTTCAATATTTTGTACTTTAATTCTTTGTATTTATTTGGCAGTCAATTTGCTGCAAAAATCCATGAGTTTTCACTTTAACTTAGATTTTCATCATTGACACTGCAGATGCTGGAATCTGGAGCATCTTCTCTTGGATAGGAACTGGAATGCAGTTCAAGTTTTTTCTGTGATCCTGATAACCATGACTGTCAAATTTATATGATGTTCTTGTTATGATTGTCTCTTGTTATGTCCAACATGCCATTATTTGGTCCCAGCATCCTGAAATGAATTAATTTGCTATTAGGCAACAGAGTTGGAAGTTACTCAGTCTATTACTGCTGATAATGATGCTTCAAGGACAATCAATGGAATGAAAGGGGAAATAAAATGGGTGTTCACTGATTCACTGAATAGATTACTCTATGAGGTGGTTTAGCCATCCTTTAAGCTAGTTGCTTAAACCTCCTGAGAAAACATGCCTGGTAAAGACAGGTAATGATTTAGAGTCACAGCCCTTTGGATTTAAAGTAAAGAGCCCTACTCATACGGCTTTGGGATTAGCCTTCTAAATACAGGTTGACAGAAATTGCTTGAGTTTGCATTGTGGTAATTACAGTAGTGTTGTGTAGCTCCAAGCTAACTCCACAGTGACTGTGACTGATTACATACCACGACTTAAGTCATTTGATTGAGGAATAACAGTGAAATGAAGGACTGCAAAATGAGTGAAATCTATACTGCTGTTGTTTTCCATTGTTTGTCCCCAGGACTATTATAATGAAAAAGGTATGAGGTACATAAGGCACAAATAAAATCCATCTTCACGGCAACTGAACCTTCTTCAATAACTCTGAAAACCTGCACCAAAAATTATTAAAACCCTCCCAGTAACCACATGGTAGGACAGAGTATAGAGGAAGAAATAATAGGAGATTGCCAAAAATGTATGAAAGTAATCACAGAGCAATCTTAATCTATATATGGACTGCAAAAATCAGGTGGGCCAAGGAGGCATGGATCAGGAGTTCATAGAATACTTTTGGGATAGTTTCTTTGGACAGTTTCAGGGTATGTTAGACCTGGTATTGCGCAACAAGATGAGATTAATTAATGCCCTCACTTTGACGGCACCCCTAAGTAGCGGCGATCATAAAATGATTTGAATTTTACATTGAGTTTGAGGATGAGAAAAAAATGCATCCAAGATTAGTATTTTAAACTTTAAAGAAGAGAAGTTATGAGGACATAATAGCAGAGCTAGCTAAAGTGACCTGCCAAATGAGGTTAAGAGATAGTTCAATTGAGATGCTTTAGCAAAAACTGAAGGAGAATTTTCAGAATACACAAAATTAAAAAAGAAAGTTTAAGAAATAATTAACGATGGCATCAAACTTGAAGTAAACGCATATCATTGTGCAAAGACAGATGGCAGATTGGGCAAAATATTTAAAACAAAAAAAGAAAGTTTAAGTGAAGAAATAAATAGGGTGTGAAATAAACAGATAAAAAAACTTCCTACAGATATTTTAAAAAAGTTAACAAAGTAAACAAAGTATAGGTCCTATAGAAAGTAAGTCTGGTGAATTAATAATGGAAAACAAAGAGATAGCAGATGAATTAAACAGGTACTTTGCATCAGTCTTCACTATAGGACACAAGTAAAACCACAGAAGAAGGAAATCTGGAAACTGCAGGTTAGTTTGCTTAATATTTATTGTAGGAAAATGTTAGAAACCATTATTTAAAAATATAACAAGGAAAGTCACTTTTTGGTTGGTAAGATGTAGTGTGTGTTGTGCCACAGGAATGGTTGCTGGAGCCTTAAGTTTTTACAATTTATATAAATGAGTTGAATAAAGGTACCAAAGGAATGTTCACTAAATTTGCTGATGACAAAGTAGGCTGTGAAGAAGATAGGCTACAAACAGATATGGATAGGTTCAATGAGTGGGCAAAGATCTGGCAAATGGAGTGTAATATGGGAAAATGTGAAATTGTCAGTTTTAGTACAGGAATGAAAGAGAAGCATATTATCTAAATGGTGAGAAATTGCAGAGCTCTGAGATGCAGAGGGATCTAGACGTCCTAGTGCATGGTTTTCAAAAGGGTATTATGCACATAGTACAGCAAGTAATTAAGAAAGCTAACACAACATTTATCACTTATTGCTAGGGGAAATGAACACATGCTTCAGTGAGAGGGCATAGGTGAAACCATAACTGAAATACTGTTTACAGAATCGATCCCCTTATTTAAGCAAAGATGTTAATGTATTGGAAATGGTTCAGAAAAGATTTGCAAGTTAATCCTTTGAAGGTGCAGGTTGTCTTAGGAGGAAGGGTATGATATGCTAGGGATGTGTTCTGTGGAGTTTAGAACAAGAGAAGACTTAGCTGAAACATATAAAATCCTGAGGGATCTTGATATGGTGAATGTGCAATGGATGTTTCTGCTCGTGGGAAAGACTGGGATTACAGATTAAAAACACATTTTTGAACATTTTTTAAGTCCGAGGTAGATTATTGATGAGGAAGGGGGTGGGCAATTATTACAAGTAGACGTGAATGCAGAATTCAAGTTAAAATCTGATCAGCCATTATTAAATGGCAGTGTAGGTTCAAGTGGGCAAATAGTCTACTCAGCTCTTAATTCATATGTTTGTATGTCCATATGTAGGTGAGCTTAATATCAGGGTCACAGTCAAGATAATGCTCCACTTAAAGGAACAATATATTAACAAACAAAACTGATGGGATCAAACCTCTAGGGGCAATTTTGTAGTTAACTATAAAGCTATCAAAACTTAGGAAAATTTTTAAGTATAAAGCAACATTGATTATTTAAAATTGATTTCCATGGACTTTCTTTTTTAATTTTGAATATCAGAGATAGAAGTACAAATTGTGACATTTTAATTTGAAATTTTGGCAACATACTAGATGAAAAGTTGCAGTCGGCATAATGGTTTATGTCAGTGCCAATTTTACAATTAGTGTCCAGCAATAGCATAGCACATGTTTTGTCTCCCAACACTAACAAAATTGTTGTTAACGAGAATGGAAAATGCAATCTCTAATGCAGTCATATCATATGTTAGGACAATTAGCTGTCAAAGCAGTGAAGTGCTCCATATTGCAGCAGTAACTATGGGTGTGTTTGGCATTCACAAACAGCAGAGGCCTTGCTGGAGAGTCGATTTGAAAGAGCAAAAATCTTTTATTTCAGACTGAATTAGCCATACTTAAATTACCAATAACAATTTGTCTGTATTCACTGAAATTGGCCTAAAATGCCCGTGTTGAAAAAATGCAGCATTTTTCTTCCTTTTATGTTGTACTGCTGGAAGTTTATAGGGAAAGTTGCATGTTGAAGGATAGGAAATCATAACAATTATTTTCTTTTAATTAAATCAAGACACAGAGTGGGTCATTCAGCAGAAGGGTCATTGACTTGAAATGTTAACTGTTTCTCTCTCCTGCAAAATGTTATCTGACTTGCTGAGTATTTCCAGCATTTCCCATTCTTGTTTCAGATTTCCATCATTTTTAGTGATTTTCAGTTCATTTTAATCGTTTGAGTAATAGGAAAAGTGAAATAATTATCTGGAAACATTCTGAAAATATACTTTGTTCTTGTTTGATCCTCCCAGAGTTTATTTGTGTTCACTAACAAAAAGAGAAATTAAGAGCTAGCGAATTAAGAACAGATACTTGCATCTGCTTCTGGTTTAGATACAGAACCTCAAATCTTAACGAAATGGATCATATGGCATAACATTTTTGTGCACTGCACAATCCTCTTCCAATAGAAAGTCAGTTGAAAATCAGGGACTTTTTGTGAGCTCCACATACCAATGCACAGGGGACCTGGTCAAGCACAGTTTTCAGCATTTCTGTAGCATTTCTTCATGCACGTGTGCCCTGTGCCATCCGTGGACCACTCATGCAGAAGCAGGCATGTGCACACAGAAAATGAAGGAAGTGTTCAGCAGATGAGGCACTATCCATGGAAAGAGAAACAGAGTTAACACGTCAGATCACAAACCCATCATCAGAACTGCGAAGTCCCTAACCTTTAAGTTACATACTTGTCTCTCATTTGGGCACTCCATCTTCACCACTTCCCAGACCAACCTTAGTTGTTAATTGCTTCTCTAAAGTCTCACTTGGGAATTTATTTAGTGGGCTTTCAGCACATGGCAAAAATTGTGCATTATTGTTCTGAGGGGTGGCAGGCCCTCAGTTCATTGCTGTGTACCACTATGCTGGAATAGGGCAAGGATACAGACTGTTCATTTTGGATAATGATCAAAACTGTTAAAATTATTTTATTCTCTTTATGTTCTTGTAGCATTTTGAATTGAAAGTTACTAAGCTTTCCCTTATTATGATACAACACTTCTCATGACAAGAAGGCACTCCAGCAGTTCTACTTTGTTAGGAGTTTGAAGAGATTTGGTATGTCACCAAGGACTCTTGCAAATTTCTGTTGATGTATGGTGGAGAGCATTCTGACTGGTTGCATCACAGCCTGGTACGGAGGCTCCAATGCAGAGGCTGAAGAGGGTTCTGCCTGTAAATGTTTTTCTTCACAAACCCTTCCTATCTTTTAGCGAAACTCTTAAATCTCTGCTGCCTTGTTCTTTGAATCATTTGCTAATGGGAGCGGCTTCTCTCTACTTACCCTACCTAAATATTTCATGATCTTGTGCTCCTGAAAGTTTCCTGTCAACTTTCTTTCCAAGAGGATTAACCCCAGCTTCTCCAGATCAACTTTATAGCTGAAAGTCATTCTTGGAATTTTTCTACTAAACCTTTTCTGCGTCCTCTCTTGGCTTTCTACATCCTTCCTAAAGTTAGATGACTTGAGTTGGATGCAATACTGCAGTTGTAACTTAACCAGTGTTACACCAAGCCTCTGTTTATAAATCCCAGCATCTCATATGCTTCACTAACCACTTTCTCTACATGCACTTCCACTTTCAAGGATGTATGTACGTGTGCACCCAGCTCACTTTCTCTGTGCACCTTTTAGATCTGTGCCATTCAAACTATTTTGTTTCTTAACTGTATTGCTGAAATTGATAGCTGACAACAGGAGCATAGATGGATGGCATTTTGCCAGCAAATGGATGCCAAAGTCGAATTGATAAGAAATAGCAGGCAACCTATAACTATAAACATGACCTAGGAGGACCTTATTATTTCCAAAGGACTTTAATATTAAACCTCTCTGACAATTTTGGACAGCCTTATAGTACTAAAAGAAAATGATTACATCACTAAACTACTTGGAAGGTCATCATTTTGGGAATAAAGAATGGATTTAAGTGACAACAGGAACATTGGTACAAAGTACTCAATATCTAACTCGGGATGAGGTCTGTGACACTAGGCCAGTGCATCACAAGCTACCATGAAGGAGAAAGTCTCATTCAGCTTACCAATGGCCAATCAGTCTACTTCACACATGTGGGACTGGTACCTTCCCCTTCTCTTACAATAGTCTGGTAATTGAATCACCACCAGTTGAGTCAAAGTTCTGGCTAGGGAAAATTAATTTGCATCTCTCTCTCACAATTCTGCCAAAGTGTTACTCTTTCCACAGATGCTACCTGTCCCTCTGAGTTTTTCCAGCAATTATTTTTGTTTTTGGTTTTGATTTTTCACAAAGGTATCCTCCCCCAATTCTCTACTCCACTGATCTATAAACTGAGCTTCACATTTAATCACAACCATCTCAGAAGTCTGCTGATGAGGCATGACTTCCAGATCCAGACCAGATCATCCTTCGCTGACTACGATGCCCTTGTGACAGTCGGGTCCAAGTTTTTAATACTAGCCATTAACAAACGTAGTTGTAACTTTTTCTTTGATTGAACAGTAAGCTTCACACATGTGCCTTTCCCCAGCATGAGCAACTAGACCTTCAACTCTCTCCCCCTATCATGTCTGGTGTCTGTGTCAGCTACTAGGTTCAATTTTATTATGTTGCAAAATCATAATTTGGAATTCTGGGTACTCAAACATAATTTCAATAACTACAATGGGTTTACACTTATGTTAGTGCTTCAGGTGGAAAGGGTTTCAATGGAACTATATAATCACAGTGGGTCTTGTTTCAGGTGGGAAAATACAGACTTCAAATTTTTTTCATCTACGTCTCTGTTGTTAAAACCAGTTAACTGCATTTAATTTGCATTTCACTGCAGTTAACTTCAGACACCTGGTGGGGTTTCTAATTACAGCCTCAGTTGAAATACTCTTCCTCATGGTTTACAACTCAATACCTCCTCAGTATCAGCATTTCCACAGGCAGGCCAAATAATACCTTTCTGATCACTGAATTTTGAATATAGCCTTGTGGGTGGTCAAAAAAACACAGGGTCAGAGAAGAAAAGACTTAGTTAAATTTTATTAAGTAGAAATCTCTCTCTGTGTTCTCATTACTTTATATTCACAGAGTCCTCAATTACCTTATGGCATGCTAGAATTGTCAACGTTTAGTCAATTCCTGGATTTTGGGGCTATAAACTGCATCAACAGGCATTTGGACCTGTCAACGTTGGTACTGTTAGCCTCACATTTAGCTGGTGAGGTGGCATGCTCTTTGTGCCACTTGCATAGGACTTCTATATGTTCCTGATGTGAGGGTTTGATGTCCTCTTCAGTGCCATCATGACTGCTTCCTTATTGCCTGATATCAGATGATCATGAGTTAAATGCAAACACCACTTTGCATGTAAATGAGTATTCATTCTGAGGATGTTTGCTTAGCTGCAGCTGAAGGCTAAAGCACAATTCTCATTTCAAATAAAAAATAAATTCTATGCAAAGTTTTTTTTGTAGTTCTGGCAAGGAGGGAAGATTGCCCAAAAGGAAATTGCAAACAAGATCATGAACCCGATTTTCTAAACCCAGTCATCTGCCCCTGTGGCTCCACAGCCCTGAGGTCAGATACATTCAAAGACAGCAAGACATTTCTCAGAATATCATAGAAAAATCAGTACTGTTAAGTATGCAAAAAACATATACATAAAAAATCATAGATTACTCTCAAAATATGAACCAAGAATCAAGAAATATAACTATTAATTCCCATTTTTATGCTTAAGTCATGCCCATTGGGGGAAATAGCCAGTCACTTCCTTGTGTAATTCTCATTATCTCATCTGACATTTTTTCAGTGACAGTCTCATACCCAATGATTTCATTAGTCACAAATTTCTTCCCAAACTGGCATAAATTGGAACTTTTGAATGCAACCTATCATCTCTGTTGAATAGTCACAATTTAACTTGGACAATATATGTATTTATGTCTATTTAAAGGACAGTCTGTTGACCAGGAGACCTGACTGGACATCTTCAGAACTGACTGCCGGCTGCTAAAACAGCTTCCAAAGTCGAGCTGTTCATTCAAACCAAAATAGAGGTGTTTTCCAGTATTTAGCTGCTGAAATAGTCATTCAATTTGATTTTAAAAAATGCTCAGTGGTGACACCTCTAGCTGCACACTGTTACTGGAGTAGTTGTTCTATAATGTGGGGGCAGAGGAGGGGTGGGTGGGTAAGAGCCTTTGGGCCAAGAGGTAAAGCCCTGCACATCTGCATAAGAACTGCTTCCAAAGAGTTTCAGGATCTGGGGCTCTCTGATGAACAGCTTCAGGCTTTCATAGTTGTCATCACAGACACGAGACCTGGACAGTTCCCTCCATGAAAGCAGAGGTCACATTGAGATTCAATGTCTGCACCATAGGATCAATATATATGGCTGCAGCAGATCTCGGCATTGTCTCACAATTTTACTGCTCATCTCCACAACAGAGAGATCACCCAGGTGTTGTATTCAAGCAGAGTTTAGTTCATACATTTCAATGATGACCAGGTAGCAAGTCTGCATGTCCAGACTGTCATTACAGTAAGAGCTGCCATTAATAACACAGATCCAGACTACAGAAGAGAATGCCTCGTCTCTTTCATTAAATCTAGGGCCTCTCTTCCTTTCCTTTGAGGCCCCTTCCCTATCTCCTCTATGGTAGCTATGTCTTAAGTGTTATTATCTGCTTGTAATGAATTGTAACCTTAACAAACTTGGTAATTGGTTTATTATTGTCATTATATAACAAGGTACAGTGAAAAACTTTGTATTGAATGCCATCCATACAGATCATTTCATTACAACAGTGCACTGAGGTAGTACAAGGGAAAACAATGCAGAATAAAGTATTACAGTTACAGAGAAAGTGCAATGCAGGCAGACCATAAGGTGCAAGGCCATGACGAGGTAGATTGTGAGGTCAAGAATCTACCTTATTGTACAGGAAGTCCATTCAACAGTCATAACAGTAGGATAGAAGCTGTCTTTGAGCCTGGTGGTATGTGCTTTCAGGCTTTTGTATCTTCTGCTAGATGAGAGGGAGGAGAATAGAGAATGTCTGGGGTGGATGGGGTCTTTGATTATGTTTGCTGCTTTAGTGAGATAGCAAGAACACAGATGAGGGTGCAGCAAATAGTCAAAATCTGAGTCCAGTCCCTCGGGAGCCATACAGCAGATGATTCTAGCATTAACCATAACACTATTTCTAATGTATCTTTAGTCAATGTCACTATTTTTCATGCAGGCATTCAATTACACGTTTATGTTTTATCCAGTTCCTGCTTAGCATATGAAAGAAAGAATGAAATCCATTTTCTAGCCAAAGATCTCTTCCCAATATTATGCTTCTAAAGGTTACCAAAGGACCATGTTTGGACAACTGCTTAAAAATGTGATGCCATTCTACATTGTTCATTTGCCTTTTTATATTTATCTCTGTTAAGCATCCAACGTTAAAATTTTATCAAATATCATCCTTGTGGGAAAATTTCCATTGGCACTTCCACTGAATGTAATTTTAAATTAATTGAATTGAGACAGATAAAGATGTATTCTATGTGAAAATACTTTCAGGAAACAAAAGAATGTAATAAATGTCTTGAGATTCTTAATTCTGTCAGTTCTAATTGCATGTATTATAAAGCACACATTTGAAATATAGGGGTTTTTGACATTTGCACAGACCCTGCTGTTTACTAAGAGTCCATGGCTACTAATCTAGATTGAGAAAAATAGCCCTATACTAGCAAATGCAGCAGGTTATGCTAGTTATTATTATTCTTGAAATTTGAATTTGCTTGGGTTATATGCATAAAATTATTTTGCCACAATTTTAACAGTTAAATTAGTTAATGTCTCAGTTAAAGTAGCAGATAAGATCAATTTATGTGAAAGCATTAATCGTTAGGATGCTAGTATGACATAGCATTATTTGGCCATTACTACATATATTCTTCGCTCAGGTATAGACCGTCCCCGGGTAATGAACGGGTTCCATTATTACAGACATCCTTAAGTTGATTTGTCCATAACTCAGAAAATACACACAAAAAAAATCAGTCAATATGTAACTGTACCTCCACAGTATTGTGATGAATGGCATCAAAAGCACACAAGACTGATAAGAAAGAAAAATTACTAAAAGTGGAGAGAGAGAGAGAGAGAGAAAATTATTTCTTCCATTTGTTGGAATGAACATATATGTGTATGTCAGACTGTTTAATTTAATATTATGGGAGCTTGTTCATATGTTTGGGTGTCTGTAAATTGGGCGTTCGTAACCCAGGGAGGACCTGTACCCAGTTCGTAAACTCAGAATGTGAAAGTAAAAATTTTCTCTTTCTCTATCCTTAATACTAATGTTAAGTGACATTTCCAACATTTCTTACTCAACAGGTACCTCCAAAACATTCTCGCCTCCAATTTACCCTCCAAGTCGCACATCATCCCAACTCAGATACATAATCATTTCTTCAGCATTGTTGGATCAAAATTCTAGAACTATGCAGAGCACAATAAATGTACCTTCACTTGCAACAACACCTGTAAAAGTTACGCCACCACCTTCTCGAGAACAACATGAAATGGGTAATAAACCCAAGGTATATTCCAAGAATAAAAATAAGGTTGTCCTAGAAAGCAATCCACAGTAACATCCATGCACTGGCATCAAATTAAAATGATCACTGACCCTTTTATCAGGCTGAATTTTCCGAAGAAGTACCACAGTTCTATATGGAGCTATCATCATTTCCCCAAGTATCAGAAAGATCAGGACTTTTGTGTAAATTTTCATGAATGTGAACTTGCTGAATTTCCTTACAGGTGTTTGGCTTTGTGGTCTGAATGCTGTTGTTGGATGCCTCATGAGTCTCACCTACAGTAACAACTTCCTCCATTTGCACAAATATTATACAGGGGAATCTGCAGTAAGTTAGACTGAGAGCATTGCCCACAATTTCCTTCATTTCAATAGAGAGGAATAGTGATGATGAAAAATTATGAGTTTTAGGTAATTTAAGAACTTTTGAATTGAGTGGTTGTTCTTATTTTCTTCTTAGTACTGTCAAGAGTAACTAAGTATTTTTATTTCATAACATTTTAATAATTTAAAAAATTCATAGATATTCAGCATACTTGACCATTTTGACCCTTGGCTAAGCCTGGAGATGTTATTTAGCCATCTGGCATGTACTTTTCAGCATTATCAGCACAAAACCTTTGCATTTGGAAGCAAGTCAGCTGAAATATTCCATTACATATTGCATTTGTTTTTCATGCAACCTTTCCCACTGGTTCAAATTAAATTCTTGAGACATCATAGAACCCAAGAACATTTATTAATATGCATTCAATTTGTAATTAATATGTATTGCCCTCTTTATTTAATTTGTTCTTTAGATGGTACCACACACGTAATCAGATTATAGTTGACCTTTGTAGCACCAAATACAGCCACACATAAAGATCTCGGGATCCAAGGCCTCTAATACAACAGCTGATGCTGATAAAGTTTTGCCCTTTTAACTCTCCCTTATGCTGTCTTGCCACTTGAATATGTTTTGGAAACTATTTTCACTATCAGGTGTTAATGCATACCCCGTTTTCATAATTAGTGAATGCTCTTTTCCTTATCTTGAAAAAGAATATTAAACTATTTTCCCCATGCAAATGATATAATTCTTTGACAACAATAACATCACTTACACATTTATAAATGGTTGCTGCTTCACATGCAAAATAATTAGACAGATTGCTGTCTATTATGAATGCATGAAAAGAAAATTCCCTAAATATTATTGATAATAAATAGAACAAATGCAGACACTAGGGAGACGTGCAGCAGGGTAAAAAGTTACAGGTTATTTTTGAATTAATTATTAAGATAATATGGAAACATGATTAGAAATGATATCTATTAACAGGAATTAATGAGAAGACAAAATTACAAAGTAATGCAATAAACATTCATTATATTAATTAAAGCTTTAATTAGTACTCCTTACTTAATTAAGAAGTTACTACAGAGCAAAAACGCGAAGTAAGTATTTATTTAGTTTCTTTCACATTTTCCACCCAGTAAATTTTACGAGCAAAAAAAAATTACTAACGGTCTGGCATATCTTTAGCAGATTCTTGGTGACCATCAATTTCTGTAATATTGAATGAATGGTTGGTAATGGTGGAGTGAGAGAGTTCATGAATTGGACGAATGGAGCGTTCTTATAGAATTGTAGGCAAGAGGAGAATAGAGGGAAAGGCAGGGCTAAAACTATAGAAGACTTAAAGATGAGGAGATTGAAAATTCAAAGATCAGGGAAGATGCATGGATAATGGTCAATTACTAAACCATCAATAAATTAGTGGACTCATGAGCATGACAGCTTTTAGAGAAGGAAGATAAGATAGATTAAAATAACCACATTACAAACATCCAGATTTTGTAATTTTTACCTTTTGGTATACAATTTAACAGTGTTTGGAAGGGGTGTTTTTTATCAAATCCTTAGACCAGAGTTGCACTGAGCCATGTATTGGCAAGGGCATTAGTGTGTGAGAAAGAAAGGCACCCTAGCAGTATAGATCGAGAACTGTATTTTGGAGACACAAGAGACTGCAGACCCTGCAGTCTGGAGCAACAATCTGCTGGAGGAAATCAGTGTGTCGAGCAGCATCTGTGGGAATAAAGGAATTGTTGATGTTTCGGGTTAAAATCCTACATCAAGACTGAGAGTGGAGGGACAAGATGGTCAGTATAAAGAGGAGAAGGGAAGTGGTGAAAAAGGATTCCAAGGCAATTGGTGGACTGAGGAGGAGGTGGAAGATGACAGGCAGGTTGTGCCAGGTAGGGGAGGTGAGCAGGGGTGGAGTTGGAAGACAGTGGCAGCTGAATGATGATAGATGGAGGCAGACAAAGAGAGAGAGGGAAAAAAGGGGAAAAAACAACAGATGGAACAAGGTGGGGGAGGGGAATGTGACGATAGGAGACAGCTGCTGAAGGGAGATAAGCAGGAACACAAAACACTACCAGTGCTAGATTCTGATAAGTTAAGGAGGAGAGAATGGTGAACAACAGCAGATACCAGATTGGAGAGTGGGGGAAACCTGTGTGTGAAATGTGTGCATGGAAACAGGAGGGGGAAGGTGACAAAGATGGGTGAAGGGGGGCTGGGAGGTGTGTGGGAAAAGGGACAGAAATGGGAGGACCGGAGGATTAGAAGTGGGGGGGGGGGGTTCAGAAGGAAAAAAATGGGTTACGTAAAATTCGAAAATGCAATAAGACCATAAGACATAGGAGCAGAATTAGGCCATTCAGCCCATTGAGTCTGCTCCACCATTCGAACACTGCTGATTTATTTTTCCTTCTCAACCCCATTCTCCTGCCTTCTCCCCATAACCTTTGACACCCTTACTAATCAAGAACCTACCTCCACTTTAAATATACCCAATGACTTGGCCTCCACAACCGTCTGTGGCAATGAATTCCACAAATTCACCACCCCCAGGCTAAAGAAATTCCTCCTTGTCTCAGTTTTAAAGGCATGTCCTTTTATTCAGAGTCTGTGCCCTCTGGTCCTGGACTCTCTCACTACTGGAAACATTCTCTCCACGTCCACTCTATCCAGGCCTTTCAATATTCGGTAGGTTTCAATGAGATCCCCCCTCATCCTTCTAAACTCCAGCGGGTACAGGCACAGAGCCATCAAATGCTCCTTGTACATTAACCCTTTCATCCTGGATCATTCTTGAAAACCTCCTCGGGGCCGTCTTCAACGTCAGCATATTCTTCCTTAGATGTGGGGCCCAAAACTGCTCACAATACTCCAGATGTGGTCTGACCAACACCTTATAAAACCTCAGCATTACATCCTTGCTTTTATAATTCTAGTCTTCTCAAAATGAATGCTAACATTGCATTTGCCTTCCTTACTACCGACTCAACCTGCAAGTTAACCTTTAGGGAATCCTGTACGAGGACTCCCAAGTTCCTTTGCACCTCCGATTTCTGAATTCGCTCCCCATTTATAAAATAGTCTATGCCTTTATTCTTTCAACTAAATTCATGCCATTCATGCTGATATTCATGCCATTGGGTTGTAGACTACCCAGTAGGAATATAAGGTACTGTTCCTCCAGTTTGCATTGAACTTCATCCTTGCAGTAGAGAAGATCGAGGGTGGACAAGTCAGTGTGGGAATGGGGAGTGGAGTTGAAACGGTCTGCAACTGGGAGTTGGGAATGGCCACTGCGGACTGAGCGTTAGTGTTCTGCGAAACGGTCGCCCAGTCTGCTCTTGCTTTCGTCGATGTTAGAGGAGGCCACATCGGGAACACTGAATGCAGTGGACAAGTTGGGAGGAGATGCATGTGAACCTTTGCCTCACCTGGAAGGACTGTTTAGGTCCATGGATGGTGGCGAGGGAGGAGGGATAAGGACAAGTGTTACATCTGCTGCGAGGGCAGGGGAAAGTGCTGGGGGTCAGGGAGGGATGGGTGTCGAGGGGTGAGTGGACCAGTGAGTCACAGAGGGAGTGGGCCCTGTGGAAGGCGGAAGGAGGAGGGGAGGAGAAGATGTGGCTGGTGGTGGGATCTCGTTGGAGTTGGTGGAAATGACGAAGGATGATATGATGGATGTGGAGGCTCATAGTATGAAAGGTGAGGACTAGGAGAACTCCATCTCTGTTCTGTCTGGGAGGAGGTGGGGTGAGAGCATGAGAAACAGAGGGGATGCAAGATCGGGCTCCATCAACCACAGCGGAAGGGAAGCCACACTTCCCAAAAAAAGAGGACATTTCAGATGTCCTGGAACAGAAAGATTCTTCTTGAGAGCAGATGTGGTGGAGACAGAGAAACTGGGAGAAAGGAGTGGCATCCTTACAAGAGACAGGGTGGGAAGAGGTGTAGTCTAAGTAGCTGTGGGAGTCAATGGGTTTATAGTAAATATAAATGGATAGTTTGTCTCCTGAGATGGAGGCAGTGAAAAGGGATAGAAGTGTCAGAAATGGTCTAAGGGAATTTGAGTGCAGGGTGGAAGTTGGTGGCAAAGGTGATAAAATTGATGAGTTCTGCGTGGGTGCAAGACACAGCACCAATGCAGTCATCAATGTAATGGAGAAAGAGTTGGGGAGTGGTACTGGAGAAGGTTTGGAACAGGAATTATTCCATGTAGACAATAAAAAGACGGGTATAGCTGGAGCCCATGTGGGTGGCCACGTCTGCACCTTTGATTCTTAGAAGATGATGGGAGTCAAAAGAGAAGGGTGAGAATAAATTCAGCCAGGCGAATGAGAGTGTTAGTGAAAGGGAACTGGTTGGATCTTTCATGTAGAAAGAAGAGAAGGGCTTTAAGACCTTCCTGATGGGGAATTGAGGTGTATAAAGACTGGACATCCAAACTGTATTGGTCCATTGGACTGTATTTTGTTCACTCATGCCAAAGGCCAGCAGGCAGAGAAAGGATGCACGCATTTAGCTTTGGAGGCCAAATATCATAATTTCATGCTTGTTGATGATGCTAAATTGGGTGGGGTTGTGAAAGGGGAGAAAGATGTTATCAGGCTTCGAGAGCACATAGAGAAGTTAAGTGAATGGGCAAGAACATGGCAGGTAAAATAAAATGTGAAAAAAGATTGAAGTCATCCAAAACAGAAAAACAAAATATTTTATTGTTGACAGATTGGGAAATACGGAACAATGAACGATCTGCTGGAGGAACTCAATGGGTTGGGCAGCATCTGTGGGGGGAAAGGAATTGTCGATGTTTTGGGTTGAAACCCTGCATTGGGAAATGTGGATGTTTAAAGGGACCTAGGAGTTCTTGTATACATTACTGAAAGCAAATGTGCAGGTGCAGCCACCAATTAGGAAAATCAATGGTATATTGGTCTTTATTACAAGAGAATTTGAGAATTTGAGAATTTAAAGACATTTTACTACAATTAGGAAGGGTAATGGTAAGACTGCCCCTGATATATTATGTAATTTTGGTCTCCTTACTGAAAAAAGATATGCTTGCCTCAGATGAAGTGCAATGAAGATTCTTCATATTGATTCTTGGATGGTGGGTTTGCTGCATCAGGAGAGAATGAGCAGACTAGGCACGTACTCTTGAGAGCTTAAAAGAATGAGCAGAGGTTACATTGAAACTTACACAATTCTTAGAGAGTTTTACAGACTATAAATGTTCCCTTGACTCAGGAGTCTAGAGGAGTTTCAAACCTAGAGTCACAGTCTCAGTAAAAAGGGTGAGCCATCTAGGACTACTATAAGGGGACATTTCTTCACTTAGTGAGTGGTAACTCTTTGTATTTCTCAATCCTGGAGGCCTCAGAAGGCTCAATGAGTATATTCAAAACGGTAAATGATAGATTTCTGGATACTTTGAGAATCAGGGGATATGAAGATAATAGAAGAAAATGCAATCGAGGTAGAAGATAAGCAATGATCTTGAAGAATGACAGAGCAGGCTCAAAGGGCCAAAAGGCCTACTCCTGTTCTTAATTATTATGTCCTTATTTTCTTATTGGGTTATTTCCTATACTTTGATAATATGCAGATTGCTTTTGGGCACCACATATAAGTTCTGCCTTACAGTGTAATTAGAAATGATTTCACTCTCTCTCAACGTACAGCAATTGTGTCACTAGGGACCGTAGATCTTGGAGGTCAATACCCAATATTCTGTCTGTATTTAAGATTCTTTCATTCTGTAGCAATATAATCCTTCACCTGCGATTGAACTGTCATGGCAGAGTAAAAACTGACTAAGTGGGGTCCGGGATATTCTGCTGACATGTCCAGTGCAGAACCCACGCACATGTGGGCTCCAGGCATAAAATGAAAGCCATGCTGCTGCATGACCAGTTACAAAGCAGACCCATGCAGAAATGATAATTGCATCACCTGGATCATGCTGCAGGATTCATGCAATACTCATTGAAATGGATATCAAGACTTGTGATGGCCTTTTACAAAGTGCATAGCTTTGCCATTAGAAACACCCGCCCGTAGGCCAGGCAGCTGAAGCACATGGATGTGGACGAGGAGGAAGAGAAAATGGAGGTGGTGGATAAAGTGGAAAGGAGGAGATAACATAAACAATCCCTTTCCTATGCAGGCTGACTATCAATGATATCAATTCCAGTAATCAATTCCCCATTCACCAACATTCACTCAAAATCAACCTTTCCTCAGGCATTGACCATTCCGGTATCTGTTTGACTGCAATGCAAAAATAAAAGCTACCCATAAAAAATGTTTCCAAGCCAAATGTATGAAATCATGTGTTAGTCCATACAGAAGGCAGCCAATCCATCTTTTCTTCCTTCCTTTTTTCTTTTTAACTTCACTCCTCCAAATGGTTCTAGGCACTGCACTCTCAGTGGTTGTAACAAGCCTAGTAAAGGACTAGCTGACTTTCAGAGGAGAAAACCAGAAATAGTCCTGGAAGATGGCATCAAGCAGCTCAGAAACTGGATGGATCATATGCAAAATCAAGCATCATGACTCTTTTCCTCTCCCATTGTTGCCCAGGATGAGTATCTGAAATGAGAAATGCACAGGGGTTGCAGTATGAGAAGAGGAAAAAGAAGCACAGGTGAATTCTCACACTTACCCCTCGCAAGTAAGATGAAGTTGATAAGATATAAAAAGGAGGATTATGCATGAGGCTACTTAGTACAAAGGTATGGTAGTCCAATAATTTTGTTGCTGGACTGGCTGTTGTAGCCTGGGCTATTAATGTTGACATATAAGATCAAATCCAACCTGGACTGTTGGGACATTTAAATTCAATGAAGAACACAAACCTGGAACAAACATGTAGCCTCAATGTAATAGTGATTGTGAAGCTATTGGATGTTTTAAAAACCCATCTGGTTCACTTATGATTAAATGCAAAATCAAGCAATGTTGTGTCTTTTTCATGACAGAATGAAGGACGTCCGTTATTATTTGGTCTACAGGTAACCCACAGCAAATGTGGTTGATTCTTAAATGGCTTGGGGGCAATTAGGATGCTTAACAAGTGCTGTCTTTGGCAGCAATACCCACATCTTGTGTCGAGTGAAAAAAAGAGCATGAGGCATTTCAACATGCATGCCTAACAGGCTTCTTCTTCAGCCCACCTCATTGAACTCATTTTGGTCCAGTGCGGGAGTATTTTCATGTAGCCTTGTCTTCCGAATTGGCATCTGTGATATCCTATGTTATCCAATCTGCTTTTGTGATGTTAATTGAAGTATTGGTATTGGTATTGGTTTATTATTGTCACTTGTACTGAGTTACAGTGAAAAACTTGTCTTGCATACTGATCGTACAGGTCAATTCATTACACAGTGCAGTTACATTGAGTTAGTACAGAGTGCATTGAGGTAGTACAGAGTAAAGTGTCACAGCTACAAGGAAGTGCATTGCAGGTAGACAAGGTCACAACAAGGTAGATTGTGACGTCAGAGTCCATCTCATCGTATAAGGGAACCGTTCGATAGTCTTATTACGGTGGGATAGAAGCTGTCCTTGAGCCTGGTGGTATGTGCCCTCAGGCTCCTGTATCTTCTACCTGATGGAAGAAGAGAGAAGAGAGAATTGTGTAACAGCAATTAACCTTACTCTAACCTCAAGAGAAAAATCCTCCCCCATTCAAATGTGGCAAATGTTAATTCTTAATTGCCAACATCAGCAATTGTTTGGCTTCTTTTTGGGATTTAATGGCAATTAGCACTGAATTATGTGTTATAACTGTGAACTTGTCTTACTAAAAATGCATTGAGACTATTTTCTGTAAAAACCCTCCAGCAACATAAATAGGAATTTGTATACCTTGTTGTGATTTAAACAAAAGTAATATTTTAACGGTTCCTACAACTAATATACAACAATGGTGAATCCAGTGTAAGAAGCAGATAGTCACAAGCTCCAGCTGGCCTCACCATTGTTGTATATTAGCAATGGCACAGCAGTGATTTGTTTAAGAGTCTGTATGCACTTCAGACCCAGCCTTCAACTTTATAGCACAAAGGAATAACAACCCATTCATTTTGTTTAAAAAGGTAAGTACAGGAAAATGTTTTACTTATTTTGCTTTATTTTAATGGTTTTAATTAGATTTTTAAATTAAATTAACATTTAATATTGTTTTAACAATTAATTAAAATGTTTATATCTAATGCAATAGTTTTCAAACTGTCATGGTATAGTAAGACAAAATAGACATATGACTTGTAACAGATGTGATGATTCCCTTGTATTACTTCGGTCAGTTAAAGAGTTAACAGAAAATTGTCTCAGAATCAGCTATGGGAAACAACATTCTCCTTCTTTGTTTTCTTCCTCTTGATTTTCACCTTTTCAAGTTAATCAAGATGTTAAACCAATCAAGCCTTAGTTTGCCTTTGAAGAGCTGTCAATTCATTGCCTTCATTTTACCTTTTGTGCAAGAACTTAACTACCCTATTTCGAGGGGCTGGCAAATGCTCCCTGTCTGTCACTGTCATAGTTACCTCACACCAATCACAAATGAACAGGTACTGCAAACAACTCCTCTTTAATGAAATAACATAGGTGTGACCCTTTCTCATAGCTGGTTTACTCATGCTTTACTCATATCTCTTGGTTTGATGATTCCTCCAGATAAGCTCATTCTAGTGACACTGACTTAATTAACTTAGTCATCCAATCTATCTTAAAGTATTGTTATCAGGATCTTTCTTTCCCTTATCTGCATTTCAGCTAGCATAGTGTCTTTATCTTATGTTTCCAGAGGAAATGAGTTTGACTTCCTCCCAGATAATGGGGTACACACTTGCTTGGAGTTAAGAAACGCTGCATCAACATCTTTCTCCCAATACCTTGGTCTTCACTGAAATATTATAGAACCAATATTTACATGCAATAGATAACAGCATTTCTAGCTATTCTCCTACCATTTAATAGATGACTTACCACTCAATAAGTTAAAGATGTTCTACCCAAAATTTTACAGCTGTGTTCAATCTGCAAATAACATGTTGAGCTTCTGACTGCTATCATTTTAATTCTCCATACCATTCCCTCTCCTACTCACACTCTGTCTTTTCTCTCCTACACTATTCAAGTAAAACTCAAAGTAAGCTTGAGAAACAGTATCATTATTGTGAATGGGTACATCGTAACCATTTGAATCTAACAGTTGGTTCAGTAATTTCAAGCAATAATTCTGCTATTTCCATTTACACCACACCGAGGCACACCTTTTGTTTCTTTCTTGCCCCATTGCCACCTCTTTTTACCTTCCACTGACATCTCTGTAATCACTCCTGTTTTGCATCCTTTTCATTTGTTCTTTCCTTTCCTCCTCCATTTCTTTTATATCTAATGTTTTCTGGTCATTGACCTGAAATACCAACTATGTTTCTCTCTTCACAAATGTTGTCTGACCTGCTGAGTATTTGCAGCATTTTCTCTTATTATTTCAGTTACAATCATTCTTCAGTTTTAGTTAATAGAACATTGTAGAGGTATATCATTCTTTGCCTTTTTTTTGTACGTATGCTTTAAGATGAATTGGGGCACTGAACAGGAACCATACATTAGGGTTCTGCTCAGATATAAAATTAAAACTTAATCCAAACCTAATCTAACCACAGCCAATGGAGCCCAGGGACATATAGTTTTTTTGACACCCATCAGACTCCGGTCAGGTAATCAGACTCTATTCTTCATTATGCAGCAGAAGCCCATTTTTGAAGAAAAAACTTAATCATGACTGATAAAAGGATGGTAGCTCCAGTAAGTTCTTGCCAAATATAAAATGCCTTTTACTAAAGTACTTAAGAGTAAAGTAATGGATACCGAATAACTGAATGATATAAGCTACATTATTTGAATGGAATGTGCCATGTTTCAGTGAAAAAAGTGCATATTTGTCAACACAGCTTCAAAAATTGTCTTCCATAGAAAGTCAAGAAATTAAGGAGTTCTATATTACTTATCAACAGGGGATCCTCCCTACAATTCAACACATCCTAATGCTTAAGAGTCTCTTGAACTTACTCAGGTACAAGACTCATTAACTGTAGATGTTTCTTACATTTTTGTGAAAGATGAGTAATGTTGAGGCAGTTTGAAACATATATACACAGTGACTCTACTGTCTTCGATGAGTTGAGAAGACAGTGCAAACATCTGGGGTTCTTTGAAACAGTGTAGCAGACAGAGTTAGAAGGGAAACCGAGAAATTTTGAGAAGATACAAGTGCTGCCGAACTCTGACAGATGGCTAACTGGCAGACAGGAAAATTTGCAGAAGACAATGGACAGGGACTGATGCGGGCAGTTGAAAGCAGCATCACAGGCAGTTATTGTGGTGAAGAAGGCATTTGACATGTTGGCCTTCATCAGTCAGTGCATTGAGTACAGGAGTTGGGAAATTACGTTGCAATTATATAAGACATTGGTGAGGCCTCACTTGGAGTATTGTGTACAGTTTTGGTCACCCTGTTATAGGAAAGATGTTATTGAACTAGAAAGAGTGCAGAAAAGGTTTACCAGGATGTTGCCTGGACCTGCGGGACTGAGTCACAAGCAGAGGTTGCAAGTAAGTAGGCATGGTAGTGTAGCGGTTAGCGTAACGCTTTACAGCGCCAGCGACCTGGGTTCAATTCTGGCCACTGTCTGTAAGGAGTTTGTACATTCTCCCCGTGACTGCGTGGGTTTCCTCTGGGTGCTCCGGTTTCCTCCCACATTCCAAAGATGTACAGGTTAGGAAGTTGTGGGCATGCTATGTTGGCGCCGGAAGCGTGGCGACACTTGCGGGCTGCCCCCAGAACACTCCACGCAAAAAGATGCACTTCACTGTGTGTTTCGATGTATGTGTGACTAATAAGGATCTTATTTTATCTTAATCCTTGAAATGTAGGAGATTGAGGGGTGACCTGATAGAGGTATAAAATATCATGAGGGGCATTGACAGGGTGAAAGCATATAGTCTTTTTCCCAGGGAGGGTGTGCTAAAAACACGAGGGCATAGGTTTCAGATCAGAGGTGAGAGAGTTAAAAGGGACATCAGGGGCAGCTTCTTCACTCAAAGGATGGTGCATATTCGGAATGAGCTGCGAAAACTAGTGGTTGAGGTGGGCACATTAGCAACATTTAAAAGCCATCTAGATAACTACATGGATAGGAGGGGTTTAGAGAGATATGGGTCAAATGCGGGCAGACAGGACTAGCTCACTGGGCTACACAGTCAGCATGGACGAGTTGGGCCAACGGGCCTGTTTCCATGCTATATGACTCTTTAACTGTGAAGATAATGGGGTCAGGACAATTAATACTTTGGAAAGAATTAAAATATGGTTCAACTAAAAAACTAAAAAACTTTAAAACTAAAAAACTGTAGTTTGAGAAATGACTGGATGAATGATTTAGCTAACACTACTATTTTGTTTTCTTTTTTTGCTATTGGCAAGGCCAACATTTACTCATTCCAATTAGCCCCTAAGCTGCTACTTTGAACTATTGTAGTCCTTGTGGTGAAGGTTCTCCAAAAGTGTTGTTGAGTTGTAAGTTCAGTATTGAGATCCACCAACAAAGGCACAGCAATGTATTTCTAAGTCAATTGGTGTAATACATGGAGGAGAACCTGAAGGTAGTAACATTCTTATGCACTAACATCAATGTTCATCCATGTTGAAAAGAGGTCATGAGTTTGCCAGTGCTGTTAAAGAAGTCTTGGTAGATTATGGCTTTGCACTTTTTCATTGATAACACCATAAACACAGATGAAATGGATGTTCAGAGTGGTGAATGTGGTGGCAATCAAGCATCTGTTTTTTTTTCCCTGGATGGTTTGGTTTCCTGAGTGTTGTTGGAACTGCACACTTCCAGGCAATGGAGATTATTCCATCACGCTCCTGACTTATGCCTTGTAGATGGTGGAAGGGCTTTGGAAGGTCAGGAGCTGAATCACCTTTGCCAGTATTTATGTGGCTGATCCATTTAACCTTTTGATTAATGTTGATTCCCCCAAGATTCTGATAGCTGAAGTCATGACAACAATAATAATTGTCAAAGTGAAGTCTTTCTAGTTAGAAATAATCATTCCTTGACACCTCTCTCTCCTTCCTCGATCTTTCCGTCTCCATCTCAGAAGATTCCTTATCCACTGACATCTTCTACAAACCCACTGATGCCCACAGCTACTTCCATTACAGCTCCTCCCACCCTGCCTCTTGCCAGGATGCTATCCCTTTTTCTCAATTTCTCCGTCTCCGCTGCATCTGTTCCCATGATGAGGCTTTCCACTCCAGGACATTGGAGATGTCCAACTTCTTTTCTAACTGTGGCTTCCCCCCCCAACCCCACTGTGGTCGAGAGAGCTCGCACCTGTATCTTTGCCATTTCCAACACCTCTGCTCTCACCCCCACCCCTCCCAGACCCAGCAGGGATAAGGTTCCCCTTGTCCTCACATTTCATCCCATCCGCCTATATGTCCAACAGATCATTCTCTGCAACTTCTGCCATTTCCCATAGGACCCCACCACCGAACATATCTTCCCCTCCCCACCCCTTTCTGCCTTTCGCAAGGACCACTCTCTCCATGACTCCCTCAGTCACTCCTCCACTCCCCCCCCCCCCCCCATCTCACTCCCACCCTGGGAACTTTCCACTGCCACCGCCATAGGTGCAACACCTGCCCCTACACCACCTCCATCACCTCCATCTCGGGCACCCAAACAGTCCTTTCAGGTGCGACAGAGATTCACCTGCACCTCCCTTAATATCATCTACTGTATTTGGTGCTCCAAGTGTGGCCTCCTCTACATTGGCAAGATCAAACGCAGACTAGGTGACCGTTTTGCAGAACGCCTTCACTCTGCCCGTAACCGCGATCTGCATCTCCCCAGTTCCAGTCACTTCAATTCCCCCTCCCACAATCACTGATACGACAGTCATTGGCATCTTCCATTGCCAGGAGAAGTCCAAGTGCAAACTAGAGGAACAGCTCCTCATTTTCAGTCTTGGAACCTTGCAGCCTAACAGCATGAATATTAAATTCTCTCACTTTAGGTAATCCCCACCCCCCTTCACCACAACCCCCCCACCACCATACTTTTCTCTTCTTCCCTTTCCTAGCCTCTTTTTTCCTACTTTTTTTCCTTTTTCCTCTCTCTCCTTACCTTTGACCCATTCCCTAGTAGATCTGCTCTCCCCTCCTCCCCCGCACCCTCCTATCACTATCTCTTACCTGCATCTACCTGTCACCACCTTGTGCCCACCCTGCCTCCCCTCTTTTGTCCACCTATCACTGCTCTGTTTTTCCCTCCTATATATTGGGCTTCCCCTTTTCTTATCTTCAGTCCTCAAGAAGGGTCCTGACACAAAAAGTTGACCACCTGCTTTTCTCCACGGATGCTTCCTGGCCTGCTGAATTCCTCCAGCATCATCATGTTTTTCATCAGTGCTTATGATGGAAGGGAGGTTGGTGGTGAAGATCTGTTTATTGGTTTCTGATAACCACAAACAACATCTTTGGTGCTAGGTTTAAATTTCCTACCAATGGAGGAAATTCCCCTTGATTCTGATTGCCTAGTTTCACCAATGTTCTTTGATGTTATGTTCAAATTCTTGCCGGAGCACATAGACATGATCCTGATGGAAGAACCTTCACCAGCCAAAGCAACAACTTTGAGCTAATCTATTTTGGATAAGCAGAAACATTAGGATAAACTAATAAGCAAATGAAACAAAATTTAAATGTAGTATTGTGTAAGCTTGAGTTCAAATTATACTAAAGATTTTCTGTCAAATGTACTTCCAGCAGTATTTATTCTATTAATGGATTTTGATAAAGAAATTTACAATAGGAAAAGATGAGCATAATTATTACAGTCTGGGCTCCCAGCCACAGATCAGCTAACACATGAGCACTATAAAAGTAATAGAACACAATTAAAATTAGCTGTGTCAACTTCTTCAGGAAGCTCCCTGTATGGTATCCTGCTTAACAGTGCCATTATGAAATATTGCATATGCAAAAATAAAACAAAAGCATTTTATCATTTTAGGATGTTGATGATACCTTTATTTGATGGACCCAATGCTTACTTTAGACGTTGCTTAAAAAATGAGGGCCATAAGTTTGGTGATGGGGCTAATTATCTAAGAAGATGCTGCATAGGCCACCCTATGCTAAATTGAGGTACTCCGCATCTAGTTTATGCCTGCAACCTGGGTGTAAAACCTATCTATTTATACCCAGTGCATCAATAATTCTTTGCTGATTAATTTGGTAGAAAGGGGGATTTGGTCTGTGCAAAATTGGAGTTCTGATGTAGATTTAAGCAAAATGAAAGATAAATAATATAAAGATCTATTTGTTAGATTCCAATTGTTGTTTTATTTTCATGAATAATCTCTTATTCATGATCTTGAGAACAAACAAATACAAGAATACCTGAATAAAAAAATATTGAAAGTCTCAAAAATGCTGTCTCACCTTTCCCTTTCACCTCTTTGTACTGACTATCATCCCTCCACACTCTCAATCCTGATGCAGGGTCTCGACCATCCCTTTGCCTCCACAGATGCTGCTTGACCCTCTGAGTTGCTCCAGCAGTTTGTTTTTTGCTTAAGATTCCAGCATCTACAGTTTCTTGTGTCTCCAAAAGCCACAGTCTATCTAATTCATTTTTTTTACCATTCTGAAACTTGAATGATATAATAGTAATGGAGTTGTTCTTAATTTCTGATAAAGGGTTTAATCCTTATGGTGAGTCAGAGAATGTGGGTCTTTTAATAGACCTACCCTGCAGTATCTTTCTTTGTATCATCTCTTCTCTTTTGTCCTCTAAGCTTTTGGAAGATGATGAGACTTCAAATTAAAACTTTAACGTAGAAATCTGAAGACAGAACAAAATGTAGAAATGCCATCATATTAACATGAAATATTATTCTTTTGCTTAAACCACTATTTTGGATATTGCCTAGAAATTAGATCCATTAAGCACACAAAAGTGAATTTACATGGTTTGGATTGGATTGTCATCTTTTTCGGGTAAAATCAAGCTACTGACAAATTGGCCCTGGTACTTTTATGTGTTATTCACCTCAGTGTGCCTGACAATTTTCTGTTTTTCTAACTGTGTCATACGTCATGCACTATGTGTTTCATCCCTCACTGACATAAATTGGATTGTGGTTGCAGCCAGTAACTTTTGTAAAACACTACTAAATAATAAAAGCATATTGCTAATGAGGCATCAATTACAAGGTTTCCATTCTGACATTGATGGCTTGCACACACCATCTGACACCCACAGTTTTCTGTGCTCAGAATATTTGAAACCTCATCACTGGTTATTCTATCACTGATTGCAACCTTTTTATATAATCCATATCAGAGCTACATGTTAGGATCCTACACCTCACAGTGGCTACTCACAGGATAGGACTTGATCAGTGTACACAAACACATGGAGCTCATCCACACATGCAGAAGTTTGTTGTCTCCCTGCTACTCTATGTTTTCCTTCTTGTCCACAGCAGCAATTTAAACCTCTGTCATGAAGAGAGTGTTTATAGGTCTGATGTCCATCTCAGCGATCAGCATGGGAAAGGCAGAGTTGGGAGATCTTCAAGTAGGACCCATCAGGAACAACCAAGGTTCTATTTCGGCACATAATTGTGTGTGTAAACCATCATGGTTCTATTTTAAAGTAATTTTGGCCTCTTTCACTATTGGATGTAATACATACTGTATTTAGTGGACCAAAGATGAGTAAAATCCAATTTCTTCCCAAAGGTAATTAAGTAAATAGGAAAATTATGGATTTTTGATTTGCATCTATAGTTTGTGTAAGTCCTGATTTTGTAATTAAAGTGGTCACTGTTATTAAAATAATTTAATTGGAATATACATTTTAAATATTAGAGCTAAGAAAAAAAATCACAATTCATTTCCTGTTTATAATTGGCAGATATGTTATCTAAATAGACCTAGTCTTAATTTGATAGCTGATGAATTCATCAAATCAGCTGATGTATTACTTTTGCTAACAAATTAACTAAAATGGCAAGAGTGTGAGATTAGGAAAGTTGCAGGAGGGAAACTGGATGATGAAACCTTCCAGAATTCGTCCAACCAGAATTGAGAATATATTTGTCCATCCAACTTCTACAGTGCCCAGTTCACTATAACACATTTAATGTTGTTTGACTGAGACCTACCCATCCAGCACAAACTAAGCATGGAATATTAGACATTTGTATGGTTTAGTACAAAGCTAATTGTTTGGTTCATCCCCCCCACAGTGTCAGTCAGGAATATTGTTTTGTATTAATGAATAATCTCCTATTCACAATCATTATTTGTAACTGTTTTCATCATTAACTTTCAATAACACATTCTGTATTTTCAAATAGTTTGGACACATTTAATATCGGGCAGATCCTGAAGTCAAGGTGAGATTTCAAATTGTAAATTTTAAGTTCTAAATAATTAACATTTGTCCAGGTGATAAGAATAAAAATCTCCCTTAAGCAGAATCAGTGGCTGATTGTAAATTTGGCTGAATACCATTTCCTAGCAGAAATCTGAGTTTAGCAAATATCTGTCAACAAGAATCAATACATTAAACATTTTACTGCACCATTTTTACAAGGGCTGAAACTGTTAAAAAAAGACATTAGAATACAAAGAAGAAAGAGCTTTTCCAAACTTTTCTTTTCTTTATACTTTTGAAAAGATTTCTAATTGTTACTGTCATTGATCTGGTGAATTACGTCAGTGCCTCCGGGATGGGTGATCTGGCCGAGTTTCTGTTGTCTCTCCATTGACTCCCAAACTGTTACTAGTTACCAAATGTTTCTCTGTGTTATAAAGATCAGAAGATATTGTATTGTCCTAATTTTAATGCAAGTGTTTCTAAAAGGCTTTGGCTAGTAGGGTTAAGGTAAATCCCAAGGCCTTTTTCAAGTACGTGAAGGGTAGGAGGATGGCTAGGGTAAAGGTAGGTCCAATTAAGGACAAATGTGGGAGAATTTGCCTGGAGGCGGCAGAAGTGGGAGAAGTTCTCAATGAGTACTTCTCTTCGGTATTCACCAGGGAGAGGGGTCTTGATGATGCGGAAGGGAGTGCTGGTAGGAGTAATGTTCTCGAGGTTATAGATATCAAGAGAGAGGATGTGTTGAAGTTGTTAAATAATATTAAGACAGATAAATCTCCGGGGCCTGACGGGATTTTCCCCAGGCTGCTTCGAGAGGCGAGGGAGGAGATTGTTGAACCGCTGGTAAGGATCTTTGAGTCCTCGTTGTCCACGGGGATGGTGCCAGAGGATTGGAGGGTTGCAAATGTTGTTGCCTTGTTCAAAAAAGGTAATAGGGATAGACCAGGGAATTATAGACCGGCGAGTCTCACGTCTGTGGTGGGTAAGCTGTTAGAAAGGATTCTAAGGGATAGGATTTATGAACACCTTGAGAATCATGGACTGATTAGGGACAGCCAGCATGGCTTTGTGAAGAGAAGATCTTGCCTCACAAGCCTGATAGAGTTCTTTGAGGAGGTGACCAGGAAGACTGATGAGGGCAGTGCGGTGGATGTGGTTTACATGGATTTTAGTAAGGCATTTGATAAGGTTCCTCATGGTAGGCTTCTTCAGAAGGTCAGAGGCCAAGGGATCCAAGGAAGCTTGGCTGTGTGGATTAGGAATTGGCTTGCATGTAGAAAGCAGAGGGTTGTGGTGGAGGGAGTGCCCTCGGATTGGAGGGCAGTGACTAGTGGCGTCCCGCAGGGATCGGTTCTGGGACCTCTACTTTTCTGATATTTATAGATGACTTAGATGAGGGGGTGGAGGGCTGGGTTAGTAAGTTTGCAGACGACACTAAGATCGACAGTGTTGTGGATAGTGTGGAGGGCTGTCGGAGCTTACAGAGGGATATTGATAGGATGCAGAGCTGGACTGAGAAGTGGCAGATGGAGTTCAATCTGGAGAAGTGTGAGGTGGTACACTTTGGAAGGACAAACTCCAGGGCAGAGTACTGGGTAAATGGCAAGGTACTTGGCAGTGTAGAGGAGCAGAGGGATCTGGGGGTTCATATTCACAGTTCATTGAAAGTTGCCTCACAGGTGGAAAGAGCAGTTAAGAAGACCAATGGGATGTTGGCTTTCATAAGTCGCGGGAATGAGTTTAAGAGCCGTGAGATGATGATGCAGCTTTACAAAACTCTAATTAGGACACACTTAGAGTACTGTGTTCAGTTCTGGTCGCCTCATTATAGGAAGGATGTGGAGGCGTTGGAGAGGGTGCAGAGGAGATTTACCAGGATGCTGCCTGGATTAGAGAGTATTGAATATGAGGAAAGGCTTAAGGTGCTAGGGCTTTATTCACTGGAAAGGAGGAGGATGAGAGGAGACATGATAGAGGTATATAAAATACTGAGCGGAATAGATAGAGTAGACAGTCAGCGCCTCCTTCCCAGGGCACTAATGCTCAAGACGAGAGGGCATGGCTTTAAGGTTATGGGTGGGAGGTTCAGGGGAGATGTCAGGGGGAGGTTTTTCACCCAGAGAGTGGTTGGTGCATGGAATGCACTGCCTGGGGTGGTGGTGGAGGCAGATACATTGAACAGGTTCAAGAGCTTGTTGGATAGGCATATGGAGGAGTGTGGGTTGGGGGGATATGCGGGAGGAAGGGGTTCGGTAGTGTGAGGGTGGTTTGATGGATGGCACAACGTGGTGGGCCAAAGGGCCTGTTTTGTGCTGTATGGTTCTATGGTTCTATGTATAAATGCAGTAAATAAAATCTCTTGTCCATCCTGGAGTTAGGTATACAGGGATAATCAGTGAAAATATGATACTGAATATGAAATTTATCACAGCTAGTTACTCAATTCCAGGACAAACAATGTCTTCTTTAGCTATTTTTTGTTTAATTAAATAAAATGCTACTAATTATTATAAAGTGATATGATTGACCAGGCATCTGATTTATGGAAACCTGCTTTTCTTTCTGCTCTAAACGAGTGCAAAGAGTGGAGTTTTCTTTTAGTGTGATAAATAATACATACTGTCAGCCCATAGACCCAGAGCTCATCTTAAAATTCTCCAGGAGAATAGATGCAGGTTGTAAAAATTGTAAAGCTGAGATTGTATATTTGCTAGTATGCACTATTACATATGGTCACTTATCAGTTGGGATCTTAGCTGAATTTTCCGGAGATGAGGAAGAACAACCCCAGCTCTAGCTCTTCAGAATATCTCATATATGTCTGATTTGTAGTTCTATGTTGTTGCTGATTAATTGAAAGAATAAAATGGCCTCTTTCACTGGATTTCTGATTTTTTTCCTATGGACAACCCAAATGTAAAGATGATATTGCTTATTGTATAGTTTCATAGAACCTCTCAATGGAATTTATTTTTGCTGTCTGCTCCTGCCCCACTTTCTTATAAAATTTGAAGTTTGGAAAAAAAGCGAATGAAATGTCAGGTAAAATGAAAGGCTCTATACCAACCAAGATAACTAACCCAAAGGAATTTAAAGAAATATTAGATTTCTTTTACTTAGAAACTTGTTTGAAAATTACATCAGGTTGGTCTTCAGCTTACAGGCTGATGTGGTCCCTGCAGTGATTTTCAATAGCTTGCCATAATGTTCTGAGTGATTAAAAATTGTAGGTAGATAAGCATTGGGGATACAGTTATTAAACAGATGGAAACCATTGAGCTTCTAGTTCATACCCAAAAATTTTTATTATTTAAAATTATCCTTTAAGCTCCCTATTCTGAATTGCACATTTAAAAATGAGCCCTTCTCCCCAATTCAACCTGTACTTTGTTATACATTCAGCTATCATTATTTTATTTGAATCTTCTTGAATCAGTGATGGAGATTTCAGTGATGGCAAACAGTGATAGAATCAAGTATTCCCAGGTCAAATCCAAAGAAACACTCTGAACAATTGCTGATCACCCTATTATGCTGCTCCATCTATTGCCGTGAGCCTGAATTTGTGATATATGTTTCCAGCTGGTGAAACACTGAACTGAAAGCGAAAGTATGAAAAATAAGCCTTATAATCAATAATTTATCATTCTCATGGTTCTCCTGGCTGTCTTACTCACCAATCTTCTCTCTCCCCATTGGGGTTAATGTGGGCTCAGTGGCTTACTTTGAAAGTAATTAATATTCATTAATCTATGAATAATATAGCTCCCTGTGCATGTCACTTAGGAAAGATAGTATCCCTTCAACAGCAGAAAGAAAATAAAAAGTTAGGCTACTTCCTTGATTCTTGCAAGAATATTGAGCCTCACATGATTTACAAAGTGAAATAAAAACAGAAAATGCTAGAAACACTCAGCGGGTCAGGCAGCATCTGTAGAAACAGTTAATGTTCCAGGCCTGAGACCCTTTGTCATGTGTGGTCCCAGACCTGAAACATTAACCGTTTTTCTTTCTACAAAAGCTTCCTGACCTGCTGAGCGCTTCCAGCATTTTCTGTTTTTATTTCAGATTTCCAGCATCTGCATTTTTTTCATTTGAAAGGTGATTACTAAAAAGGGACCATACTATGAAGGGAATCATTTCATTGTCAACTTCTTTCTTCATGTAGCTTTGAAGAAGAGAAAGAAGATACCTCTGTTCTGTATCCCGCAAGGAGAGAACATGCCTTTAATTTAGTTGTCCTGAGAGTAGAGTAACTGTCTTTAAGCCACAAATTCCAATATGGCATTTCCTAGCATGTAATCAGTAAATGAAAGAAATGTTCAAACACTCCTTACAAACAGATGGAAAATGGAATGACTAGTTTCACCACACTCCCCTTCACCACCCCATCTCAGGATCCCACTCCTAAACCATATGATAATGCATAAACTCTGCACATTTAATTTCATTCTCATTCATTGTTGTTAAACTTTGAAGATTCAAATGAAGTTGTGCATTCCTTAAGACAGTAAACATGCTCTTACATTAAAATATTTCCATTTAAAATGAACTGCCTTGTAAACTTACCATCCATTTGTTACTTCTTATTGTTGTCTTTGGTTACAGCTGATGCTGTTGCTTTGCTGTGGAATCAAATTCTAATTCCTGGAGGTTTCATCACATAACTTTGTGCTTCTAACTCCCCCACCAATAAAATACCCCATCCCAAATTATGTTTATAACCAATAGATAGTGTCCAAAATAGTCGTAGAAAATAAAGCAAACCCATTTTTTTCATCTTCCATGATTTTGCTCTCATGGTTAGTTGAAACAGTAGCAGGAGATTAAATTTCAAATCCTGTCAATTCCTGGCAGGATTTGGCTTTTAGCCTTCCAAAAGACCTGAACTTCCCATCTGTATATCTGAGGTTACTCCGAAAAAAAGGAGCATAATAATTTGCATCCAGCATCAGTGGTAAGAAGATACTCAAAGATAAATGAATACATTGTGAATTTGGAAAGGATAAGTCCCTCAAGATTAGAAGGTTTTGAGTGACTCTGCGAAGAGGGAGCAATTCATTTGATAATTCTTGGCAAAACAATAGTTTGATTGATCAGGTTAATGTAGCTAAATCTAAACCAATTTTTTTTAAAAGTACTATTTGTTAATTCTACTCAAATTTAGTTCATTCTTAAAAACAAGAATTGAAAACATTCTGGATGATTACATGTCTAGATCGCTGCAAAAATTCACATATCATTGGCTGTAGAAAGGGTTTGAATCAAAAGGATGGTGAGTTGTTTTAACTTCCAAATAAACTAGTAAACCACCCACGCTAATTAATGCTATCTGTTGAATTAAATATTGTTAAAGAGATTTTACTTTGAAAAAATGTCCTTGAAGATCTAAAGGAAAAAGATTTTCATTTTCAAATTGAAAGTCCTGAAGGAGCTGTAGAATCCAGTGACTACACTGAGGGAGTGTAATCTGAGGGAACATATGGCAAAAATATCAGCAAAAGAGTGGGTTGAATGAAAGGTGTTGGTAACAGATAAAGGAAAAAAATAGAACAGAGAGAGAGAAAGAGGCGGTAGACTAAGAAAGACAAAACAGAACTCTGGGAAACCCCTGAATTATCAGCAACAAATTACTAATACAGTACAGATTGAATGCTCAGAGATAAAAACTAGCTTTTCATTATTGGTTTTGGTTATTGGTTTATTATTATTGTCACTTGTACCGAGGTACAAACCGATCGCACAGGTCAATTCATTACACAGTGCAGTTACATTGAGTTAGTACAAAGTGCATTGATGCAGTACAGGTAAAAACAGTAACAGTACAAAGTAAAGTGTCACAGCTACAGAGAAAGTGCAGTGCAATAAGGTGCAAGGTCACAGCAAGGTAGATCGTGAGGTCATAGTCCATCTCATTGTATAAGGGAACCGTTCAATAGTCTTATCACAGTGGGGTAGAAGCTGTCCTTAAGTCTGGTAGTACGTGCCCTCAGGCACCTGTATCTTCTACCCAATGGAAGAGGAGAGAAGAGAGAATGTCCCAGGTGGGTGGGGTCTTTGATAATGCTGGCTGCTACACCAAAACTACGAGAGGTAAAGACAGAGTCCAAGGAGGGGAGGCTGGTGTCTGTGATGCGCTGGGCTGTGTCCTCAACTCTTTGCAGCTTCTTGCGGTCCTGGGCAGAGCAGTTGCCATACCAAGCCTTGATACATCCAGATAGGATGCTTTCTATGGTGCATAGGTAAAAGTTGGTGAGAGTCAAAGGGGACAAACCAAATTTCTTTAGCCTCCTGAGGAAGTAGAGGCACTGCTGAGCTTTCTTGGCCGTGGCATCTACGTGATTTGACCAGGACAGGCTGTTGGTGATATTCACACCCAGAAACTTGAAGCTCTCAACCTTCTCGACCTCAGCACCATTGATGTAGACAGGTGCATGTACACCACCCCCTTTCCTGAAGTCAATGACCAGCTCTTTAGTTTTGTTGACATTGAGGGAAAGGTTGTTGTCATGACACCATTCCACTAAGCTCTCTATCTCCTTCCTGTACTCCAACTCATTGCTGTTTGAGATACGGCCTACAATGGTGGTATCATCTGCAAGCTTGTAGATACCATGCATGCATTGGAAGGTAATACATTTTTTGAGGTGCATATGACATATTCTCTCAAAGGTTTTGGAGCCATTCATGATGATAACAAATTGATTCAAAACTATTCTTATATAAACTATAGGCAAGATAGAAACATTGGAAGACCTGTACTGCAGATCATGGATGAAACTCGAGTCTTAGGGGTTAAATATGTCTGAAAGATATTGGCAGCATCTACATACATGGGGAAAAGAAACAGATGACAAAGCAATCAGATAAAGAGTAGGAGGAGTCAACATGGGACATCTTCAAGTTCAAGAGGTGTTTGAAGAATGGTACAGTCCAATATAATAAACTCAAATGTATGCATGTTGGCTGAGGACTGGGCAGAAAGAAATCTGATGGTAGTGCAGAACCAGACTTCTTCCAATCCTTCTTCCCTTCAGAGTTAAATTTTGAAATTTATAAGGAGACCAAATTATTTAACTAAAAAGCTTTACTGAGAATGTGTATTACACTTCTATAAATACTATCAATGCATATACCACTATTGCAAATCAATTAAACTACAGATCACTTCAACTACTTTCAAAAAGCTTATACAATTCAACTCTCAGGTCCCCAGTTTAGCTGATAGTTACTGTGTATGAATATTCCTCAGATGGTCAGGGGCAAGCCTACTTTCTGGAGATTGTTCCCTACCGTAGTGATTGTTCACACCTCCTTTTCTTTATTCTCACTGCCACGGCTACTGGTGTGGGATTACTTGTGTGATCAATTCCTGATTAGCTATCGAGGCCCTGCTCTTCTGGTTTGCTAATTACTGGATTACAATCTGCACTTTCTGTATTGTTTTGATACCGAACTTTTTGTGTAAGTTCTGTCCTCGATAAATCCACAGGCTCAGGTTTATCACATTGTCCTTCAGCAGTTAAAAGCTGCTTAATTGATATAGAATAGGCCACACTATTCAAGGTTCTTGCTTATGAATTCTGTACAGCCATACTTTTAGTCTGATTTTTTCATTTCTGCAATTATCCATTTGTGTAGAGGAGGATGATTTCCTAATCAGATAGATGACAAAGCAGGAAATACCGCAATGAATACAAAGCATTGGAAGAAAATATGTTAGCAAAGATCATCATATGTAGGTGAAAAGTGAATTCAAACTTTTCTCAGGACAGTAGGTAAGTGTCCAGTGTTACTCTGTGTGATTCAGCAGAGCTTCTGCACCTGTAGTGTGCAATGAACCACTTGTGGGGAACTTAGAAATCATTATGTATGTTTCACAGTCTGTATGTTGTGGGGATTCAGAAAGTCTATCATGATCCCAGCACGCTTGTCATCTGGCTAAGTGAAATGGGAAGGACATGACAGATGGAATACAATGTGAAAACTGTAAGGTGAACCACTTTGGTAGAAAAAAAATAGATATCTGGAATTTTTTATATATCATGAGAGATTAATAGATTTTGTTGTTCACTGAGACTTGTATGTCCCTGTACATGAATCATTGCATAGGTTCAGCAGGCAATTAGGAAGGTAAGTAGTATGTTATCTTTTATTGTAAAATGATTTGAATATAAGAGTAGAGATGCCTTGTTCCAATTATAGAAGACTCTGGTTGGGCTGCATCTGGAATACTGGGTACTCATTTGGTTTTCCAACCCAAGGAACAATACACATGCAATAGAAGTGAAGCAAATGTTCACCAGGCTAATTCCTGGGACAGCGATTGGTTGTATGAGAAGGGCTGAGGCCATTGTGCTCTTGAATTTATAAGTATGTGAGATGATCTCACTGAAACCTACAAAAATGTGGAGATGATGTTTCGCTTGGTTGGTATGTCTTGAACCAGTCCACGGGGACCGAGATTGAAGAAATTCCTTCACTTAGGTGATGAATCTTTGGAATTCTCTGCTCAAAAGGGCAGTGGTGGCTTAGTTACTGACAATATTCAAGACAGAGATTGGCAGATTTTTAGATATTAAGGAAATCCAAGGATAGGAAGTTAGTGCAGGAAAGTGGTGTTGATGTAACAGATTAACCATGATCTTATTGAATGGCAGAGGAAGCACAAGAGGATGAGTAGACTATTCCTGCTGCTGTTTCTTGGGCTTTTATGTGCTATTCATTCCAGTGTGGACCCTGGTATAGTCTTTCAATGAGAGTTGAACTCTCAGCACTTAAATGTGGCGCAGGGCAACACAGGGGTTGTCTCAGCAAAGGCAGGCAGCAGCACTCACAGAATGGCTTTGACAGCCATTGAAAGCCATACCCCCTGGACTTGCAGCCTGACTAAGCTATCAGTGTGATTGGGTCTTTGAATATTTGCAAGCACCTTTGACTTTCACAAACATTCAGTAAAATTTAGAACAAGTAAAAAATGATTAAAATTTTTAAATGTTTAAATAAAGATTTTACATTCAAAATCTTCAAAAAAAACATCAAACCCCTAAAGTGAATTAAAATCAGAACATACATTAATAATGAAAACAGGACCACTTCAGGGAGCCTGTATTTCACATTCATTTGGATGGGCACTGTTGTGCACGTGTCAGTTTTAAGCCAACACAGCCCTGGACAGATTTCCCAGCCTGAGAGCTGACAAATCTGTAATAGATCATGCTGTCCATTGAATTCCACAAAGAGCCCACCAGAGCGTCACTGAGGCAAAGAGCAGCATGGCTGGCTGGCTGGAAGATGTCACTGGCAGGTTAGACTGACACCAGTACAAGAAATTGGGGCTTACATTGGGCCATACAGATAAGACCTGGTGTTAGCTCTAGTGTTGAACCGGAGTATCTGCACCAATGTTTAATTCCCAATTATATGCTATTTCTTTTTTTTCAACTCTTTGCTGTCATCAGGTGTTTTTTTTATATGGATCAGCAACATATAGGAACCTGATAAAGTATTTCATTCCTGTTGTTCAATGTTTTTGATCAATTTTAGTGAATCATTTCAATTCATGAATAAATAGCAAACAAGTAATGATTTAGTTTTAGCTCTTTGCCTTTGCTAAATTTAGGAAGAAATTTGTTTTTCATCACAAATGCTGGACATATATGTGCAAGAACAACAACCACTGATTATAGTCACCTCCATATCGTCATTTTAACTTGGGACTGTACGTTCAGGACTTGAATACAACTGGCAGTTAATATTCCCATCCAAGCTTATCACTGCCAAAGTGAATTTATTTCCAAGGTTTAGTCTTTAGCGCAATGCCTTTTGGAACATAGAACATAAAAAAATATCTTATTTTTGAAAAATGTTTCTGAACATCTTTGGCATTGCTGATCTCATTGAAAATACAAAATGCTTATGGTGTTTGACAGGGCAGATGCAAAAATGATGATTCCCTCGGCTGAGTGTCTGGAACTAGGCAAGACAGTCTTGAAATAGGGGGTCTGCCATTCAGGACAGAGGTGAATCACACAGGTTGTAGTGAAGCTTTGAAATTCACTTTTCAAAGGGGAAATTCAGTCACTGAGAATATTCAGGGCAGAGATGAATAGATTTTTGGATATTATAGGAACCAAGAAATATGGAATATGTGAGAAAGTGACTCTAATATCTATAAGAAACTAAAACACTGATTGACAAACAACATCATTGTCACTCAGTGCTTTATTTCCTCACAGATGTTAATCCACAAGTGAGAAAGGCATAAGTATAAATTTTTAGATAAGACTTTGTTACAATTTCAGCACAGATTAATAAAGGAGTACATATCTGGAATTCACACATGGAGGCTAGAGGGACCTCGCATAATTAAACAACACAAAACCAGATGGCATGAACTGATCACTGCGATCAAATTCCCATGGCTTACTTCCCTTGTGTAAAACGCTGTGCAGTGGGAAAGCACTTTTGGGGAATCTAAATTCTGTTATGCATAAGTGAGCTGCATTTAACAGTTCTTGTTTATTTAAGAGATCAATTTCTGATCTACAGTCTTGGCACTGTGTAGGAATGCATAATAATATTACTAGATGTGATGGAGAGTCTGTCAATTACACAACCTGCCAAATTTTCCATCTAAAAATAAATGCAATTATTCACTGCATCCAATATTACAGAGGTGCTCCCATCATATGCTCATTTGCATTGAGATGCATAAACGGGAAGTGGTCTTAGAAATCCTTCTACACCTGCTTTTGAAACCAGATTCAGGAGTATTACCTGAACTGTGACACTCATGAATTATTGGGCTCACCTGATGAATTGTTGAGTGTGGCAGATGCTGTCCCTGCTATGCATCTGATTTTCAGATGGATGAAAATTTGAGGTTGTATAGGCCTTTGGCTAAGAGACAGAATGGAGATTTGGAATGAGTGGGGGAGCAATTGAAACTCCTGTGGAGGCAGGGCGGTGCTTTCATTCCCCTGATGTCCAAGGAAAAAGGTTTGAATTTTATTTCATGTCATCACTTATTTGAACTGAGGAACAGGATCCTGCTGCCTCCTTGCACATAAATTTTTAAAGATGTCGTAATTGGACAATAGGCACCAAAGCACTTATGGTTGAAAGGCTTAATGCATGTTTCAACAACGGTCGAGGACACCTGAAAATGAGATATCAGGTTTAGCAATGGTTCAGCACCTGTGCAGATGGGGCAATGACCCCCAACTGTTAAATTGCTGGTTTGTTTCCACTGATGTACATTCCAAAAAAGTACTGTAATTTGCATTCAGCCCTGTTCTGAAAGTACCGTGTAAACATATTTGTTGTCCAAGGTCAGCAAAATTTTAACTTGTGTTATTAGCTGAGCATCAGGGAAGGGTTTGCGCTCTAAACTGAATTCTAAATTGATGAGGTATTTCATTGGAGAATTGAGATCCTTTAAACAGTGTTTGCAACAGGCAAAAACTCACCACCTGTGTCCAGAAAGTGGGGGAATTACCTGCTGGAGAGGATCTCAAATGCCCTGCCTTCGGTGCCCACAAAAGTCACAACACTTCTTGACCACTACACATCATACTAAAACTGGCATACGACCAAAAGTGCTTAATATCAACATGAATATGAAAATAAACTAGTCTTTTTAGAACAATGCAGATAATGTGCAAATTTATATTTTTCTAGGATTGTTGCTGTCAGATATTGTGCATTAAATCATACTTTATTCAAATGAAAACAATTATTAACAGGAGTGAATTATCATGTGCATTGACAATGATATTAAATGTATTGATTTTCCATTAGTGTTTTCTTGGCACAGAACCTCTCCTATCAGAAGCTGCATATTAGAAAATTGTATCCCATGTACATAGCTCATGTTTTACTGCCCACAGTTTCCAGAAATACATTCCTGGAGGTCAGTTAGTTTAGCATATATTGTTGGTAATATCAATGTGTCAATAATCAAAGAGGAAATAGCTAATCATTCAGGAAAACTTACTGCAATCAAATCAGTTCAACATGATTTTTATGAAAGGTAAGTCATGTTTGACACAGAGAGATCTGATAGAGGGAAACCAGTAGATGTTGTGTATTTAGATTTCTAAAAGGCATTTGATAGGATGCTGCATAAGAGGCTGGTGCATTAATTATGAGCTCATGGTGTTGGAGGAAGTGTGTTAGCATAGATTGTAAACTGGTTGTCAAATAGAAAACAAAGAGTTAGAAAAAATAGGCCCTTTTCAGGTTGGAGGGATGTGACAAGTAGAGTACCTCAGGAATCGGTTTTTGGCTCTCAGTTGTTTACTATTTATATTAATGACCTGAAGAGGGAACAAAATATAAGATTTCCAAGTTTGCCAAGGATACAAATATAGGTGGAAGGGTATGTTGTGATGAGTATATTGTGATTCGACAAAGGGTTATAGATGGATTGAGTGACTGGGTGAAAACCTAGCAAAAGGAGTTTAATCTGGGGAAGTATGAAGTCCTGCACTTCAGTAGGAGAAATCAAATGGCGGATCAGTATCTAAATGGAGAGAGACTGCAAATGACTGAAGTTCAGAGGGATCTAGGTGTTGTAGTGCATGAATCACCAAAAGCCAGCAGATAGGTCCAGCAAGTAGTTAAGAAGACAAACGTCATGTTGGCCTTTATTGCGAAGTGGTTGGAGTTGAAGAATAGAAAGGCTTTTTTTCCCAGTTGTACAGTGTGTTGGTGAGGCCACGCCTGGAATACTGTGCACAGTTTTGGTCCCCTTGCCTAAAAAAAATATAGTGGCATTGGAAGCAGTCCAAAGGAGATTCACCAGGCTAATTCCTGGTATGAGATGATGTGCTATCAAGAGAGGTTCAGAAGGTCACCCCTCATTCTTTTAAACTCTGTATTCCCTGGAGTTTAAAAGAATGAGCGGTGACCTTTTCAATCAGGGGGCTTGATAGGGTAGATGGCGAGCAACAAACAATCTGGTGGATCCTGAAAGGAATTGTCAATGTTTTGGGTCGAAACCCTGCATCACGACTGAAAGTGGAGAGGCAAGATGGCCAGTATAAAGAGGAGAAGGAGAGTGGCGAGAAAGGATTCTGAGATGATTGAAAGACTGAGGAGGGGTGTAAGATCATAGGCAGGTAATGCCAGGTAGGGGAGGTGAGCGGGGGTGAAAACAGTGGGCAGGGTAGATGATGAGATGTTTTCACTGGTGGAGAGTCATGAACAAGGGTACTAGCTACAACATAAAAAGCAAATCATTTAAAACTGAGGTGAGACGAGATTTCTTCTCTCAAAGAGTTGTAAACCTTTGGAATTGTCCGCTCCCGTGGGTGGTAGAGATAAATCATTAGATATATTTAAGGTGGAGACTGAAAAATATTTGAAAGGTCAAGGAATTGAGGGTTGTGAGGAACTGGTACAGAAGAGGAATTGAGGCCAGCATGGATCACCCATGATCAAACTGAATGGTGGGGCAGGCTTGAGGGGCCTGATGACTTACTTCTGCTCCTATTTTCTGGTGTTCTTGTGTTCTTATGGAGGGCAAGCCAATAATTTATTCTAAAAGATCATGTGCATGCATTATTGTTGTTTTTAACAGTACTAGCACTGCCCTCAAACTGTGCATAAATATGTATTTGATCTGTATTTTAATTTCAAAACTATTAAATGTCATTTAATTAAAGAAGCGATGGAATCATGAAATTTCATTTAAAAGACATTTGGATAAGTAAATGGATAGGAAAGGGTTGGAGGGATACAGGCCAAATGCAGGCAAATATGACTAGCTTATGTGGTCACCTTGGTTGGCATGGATGAGTTCTGCCAAAGGTCCTGTTTCTGTGCTGTTTTACTCTATGATTCTATGATCATTAAACTTCCTCTCCTTGCAGACAGTATATCTTTCACAGACTCTGCTCAACCCACTAACCCTCATATGTATGATAATTGCCCATAGGTAAATCTCCAATAAAAATACTTTTCAATTTTCATCCTACTCACATGGACAATATCAAACACAAATATGATAATAAATCACAATTTTTAAAAACTCGGCAAATTTTCAGAATGTCAGTTTAATCACATATTTATGCATACGAGAAGACATTAACACAACGAGTACATAACACAATGAGTACATACCTTCTTTAAGGTAAGGTGTAAGAGATTTAGATGGGACCTGAGAGGAACCTTTTCCACCCTGAGATTGGTGAGTACCTGGAATGCACTGGCAGCAAGAGTATTGGAAGCAGATTCCTTGACAGCATTTGAG
The DNA here is from genome assembly GCF_009764475.1 of Pristis pectinata. NCBI lineage: Eukaryota > Metazoa > Chordata > Chondrichthyes > Rhinopristiformes > Pristidae > Pristis > Pristis pectinata. Next base: position 62,977,407 of record NC_067413.1, read on the forward strand.
AAGTGTCTGTATGGTGCTCCCACCGTCTGTGAGAGGGAAATTTAGGATTTGTATTCAGTGGCAAAGAAGGGATGGAGGTATTTTTCCAAGTCACATTCCCATGGAACTTGGAAGGAAACTTAGAAGTTCTGGTGTTCCCAGGGGCTTGCTGCCCTTGACCATCCAGCCAACAAAGTTTGTGCACTTGGGTGGTGCTGTCAGAAAAGCCTTGGTGAGCTTTGTCAGGGTTCCAGTAGCCATCACACAATCTAGCCCTGCTGTGGCAGAATGAAAGGACCTAATGTTTATGACGGTGGAAAGGTTGCCAACCAAGTGGACTGCTTTTATCCTGTTTGTGAGCCAGTACTGTGAGTTTGAGGAAAATTTCCCCCTTTGAAGAAACAAAAGTCAGGTCTAGACATGAAGTGGAGTTTATCGTCATATGCACAAGTACATGTACGCACAGGTGCAATGAAAAACTTACTTGCAGCAGCATCACAGGCACAGAGCATCATATAAGCAGCATTCACAAGAAAAACATAAATTATATACAATTTTTACAAGAAAGAACACAATTGGAACAAAAAAACAACAAAGTTCATTTTAGTGCAAAATGATCAAAGTGGTCATAGTGTTGCTAAACTGTAGTGATAGGGTTTTGCCGGTTGGTTCAAGAACCGAATGGTTGAAAGGAAGTAGCTGTTCTTGAAACTGCTGGTATGGGACTTCAGGCTGCTGTACCTCCTGCTCAATGGCAGCTACGAAAACATGGCATGGCCTGGATAGTGGTGATGCCTCTTGCAACAGATATATCATTTTTCCATCCACACAGAAGGGTTGCAGTAATACCATGGACACGAAACACACACACACATTCTGGATCTAATTTTCATCAGGGAAATGAGTGCAAGGATTTTAATTTTAATTTCACCCCTACAGTTCTTGATCATCTTTAATTACAGTCTTGGCAATTTTATTATTATACTATGGCAGACCTTGTTTTTTCCCCTCTTTACAAAGGAACAGTGGTGCACTGACACAGCTGTACTGCTGATATTCTCCTGAAGACAAAGTCAATGATTAAAGTTACCTACAAAAAAACCTTTGCATCTTTAAGGAAAGGGATCTTTTATTATAAGTAACTGATCCCCTCTGCTTCAGCTCCAATAGTCTTTGTTGTCAATTCATCATGGTGGCAGAGAAATAGTTAATTTACAAAGAAATAAAATGATAATTTGAAACTATATTTAAAACAGAAAACGAATCAGTTATCATGAAATTGTTAGAAGGCTGAGATAATTGCTCAAGGTTTACAAATAGTTCCACCAGCTGAGAGTACATAAATATTAATGTATCATAAGTGTATAGGTCTCGGCTTGAATGTGTACAAATCTGAATGTCTTACCTGAATGAATTATCATACTTCACTTGTTGATGATGCATCTTCATTACTGTTAGTTGAATAGATACGTAGATAAACAATTAAAATGATACCCTTAAGTATCAGTTTTGTCCTTGTGCCAAGCTAACATGGTATAAATAAACCCTATCATTAGTGATATGTAATAATGGGAGGATTTTCCTATCTGACAACCATATCAAAGCAACATGGTGCAAAGAGATAAACTGAAACTATAATTATTAACCACCATTAACCTTATACATAGAATTCATGTTAAACCCTATGTTGCATGTGACAAGTGGGCTGAACATTTGTTGGGAATCAAGTATAAACTATCTTCAGAAATAGTTTTCAAATTACCTGTAACCGATAATAGTTTAATATTTCAGATTCAGCAACAGTTACCAATATAAAAATAAAATGACCACTAAATTGGTAAATATTTTTTATTATTGTCACTTGTACCGAGGTACAATGAAAAATTTTGTTTTGCATGCTACCCATACAGATCATTTCATTACAACAGTGCATTGAGGTGGCACGAGGGAAAACAATAACAACATGCAGAATAAAGTGTTACAGTTACAGAAAAAGTGCAAAGCAGGCAGACAATAACGTGCAAGACCAGGACGAGGAAGATTGAAAGCTCAAGAGTCCATTTTATTGTACTAGGGGACTGTTCATTAGTCTTATAACAGTTGGATAGAAGCTGTCCTTGAGCCCGGTGTTATGTGCTTTCAGGCTTTTGTATCTTCTGCCTGATGAGGGGGTGGGCCGGGCGAAGGAGGGAGAGGAGAGATATAATGTAATATTTAAAAATATTTAGGAAAAGTAAAGGCAAATGCTTATAGTTCTGGGTACTTTCAACTGTTGCTGGCCACTCCATAAATTTGTTCCTCTGCTGAGGCATTCATTAATAGCTAGTGCTGGCTGGTGCTGTGATCATGTTAAAGAACAGACAGCAGGACATTTGTGTGTTGCCCAGATCAAATCAATTGGGCAAAAATTAATCACACATCCCAATCCATGCACTCATTTCCAAAGTTATCCAATTTATCAAGCTTTGATTCTGAAGATATATGCCTCTTAGTGTTGATAATTGGTTTATTATTATTACATGTACCAAGATGCAGTGAAAACCTTTGTTTTGCATGCCATCCTTAAAGATCATTTCAAAACATAAGTACATCGAAGTAGTACAAAGGGAAAAGCAATAACAGAATGGCTTGGAGGTAGGAAGCAGAAGGTAGTGGTTGAAGGTTGTTTCTCTCAATGGTGGCTAGTGACCAGTGGTGTGCTGCAGGGATCAGTATTGGAACCCTTGTTATTTATTTATATAAATGACTCAGATGCAAATGCACAAGGCTTGATCAGTAACTTTGCAGATGACACTAAATTGGGAGGTGTTGTTGATAGTGGAGAAGATTATTGTAGATTGCAGGGGGATCTTGATCAGTTAGGGAAGTGGGCCGAGGAGTTGCAAATGGATTTCAATACAGATAAAAGTGAGATAATGCATTTTGGAAAGTCAAACCAGCATAGGACTTGTACTATGAATGGTAGGGCACTAGGCAGTTGTAACGGAACAAAGGGACCTAGGTGTACAAGCGCATAGTTCATTGAAAGTAGCATCACAGGTAGACAGGATGGTGACAAAAGCATTTAGTATGCTGGCCTTCATCAGTCAGGGCAGTGAGTATAGGAGCTGGGACATTATGTTGCAGTCGTATAAGTCATTGGTGAGACCGCACTTGGGTGACAAGGTAGATTGTGAAGTCAGGAGTTCCTCCTTATCGTACAAGAAGTCTATCCAAAAGTCTTATAACAGCAGGATAGAAACTGTCCTTGAACCTGGTGGTAGATGTTCTCAACCATTTATATCTTCTGCCCGATGGAAGGAGAGAGAAGAAAGAAAGACAGGGATGGGAGGGGTCTTTGATTATGCCGACTGCTTTCCTGAGGCAGCGGGAAGACTAGACAGAGTCCATGGAGGGAAGGCTCGTTATGGTAATGGGCTGAGCTGTGTCCACAACTCTCTGCAATTTCTTGCAGTCACGGGCAGAGCAGTTGCCATGGCAAGCCGTGATGTATCTGAATAGGTGAAAAGCCAGGGAATATGAAAACACTTTGCTGACCTGTTCAGTCATTTAGGCTCTTGGAAGACATGGCATGCATCATTTCTGTTGGTAACAGTACTTGTATTGTTAATAACAGGAAAGAGATATATTGCCTGTGGAGTTGACCACAGAGTTGTCCTCTGGTATTGTGTCTTGGGTTTTAAGGCAGCAGGGCTATCACTTTATTGTTATTGGATAACTGTAGATACCTTCAGTAAAGGATAAGACTCATTTGATTGATTAACAAGCAGAAACAGTTGAATTTATATAATTTTTCTCACATCATTTTCAGAACATCCAAAAGCTACTTTTACAGTCAGAGTATTGTTTTGAAGTTTAGTCACTGTTGTTTCATAGGAAATACAGTGTTAACATTTGTATAACAAGCTCCCACAAGAGCAATCTAATAACAAACAGAAGATCAATCTTGGTTTTGATGAGTAAGGGATAAACATTGGCAAGGCCACCAGGGATAACTCCATTGCTCTTCTTTTACATAATGTAATGGAATCTAGAATGTCTAGACGAGATGGTAGGAGAGACCTTGTTTTAATTTGTTATAGTTGGAAAATGTTAGATAGATTTATATGTTCAACACTCTGGAGTGGTAAATAAGAAAACTCCAGTTGAGACTTGAAGCTGAGGACAAGGACATAAAGAAGTTGTAAACTGAAAAGCTGCTGATATAAAGTCCAGACAATATACTAGACTACATGAGATTGCAAACAAAACACAGGCAAAAGAGTTCTGTTCAATTTCTATTCTGAGAATTCTGTTTATTACCTTGAGGAATGAAAATTTAACAGGATGATATCTGTTATGAATCATTATTTTATTAATACTCTTCAACAAATCAGAATTTAATGAATGTTAATAAAAGCAATTTAGGAAACAAGTTTGGGTGGCAAAGATGGAGAAAATTTGCAGACCATTGAGATAGCTAGCCTTTGGGAGCTATTGAATGCATCATTGCCAAATACACCAGACGGGTGGTTTTGGTTCATTTGCGGGAAACTGTCTTTAAATGCAACACTTAATGGAGGAAAATCATAGGGCTCTTAAGATAAAGAATATGTAAATTTATTTATTTTGTTTAAATTTATAATGGAGAATAAGGAAATGGCAGAGGAATAGAACTGATACTTTTTGTCTGCCTTCATAAAAGAAGAACCTAAAAAACCTGTCAAACAGACCTAAGAACCAAGGGTCAAGTGAAAATATGGAACTGAAATAAATAAGTATTAGTAAAACAAAATGTACCAAAGAAGCTGGTGAGACTAAAAGCCAACAAATCTCAAAGGCCCAATGATCTATATCCCAAAGTTTTGAAAGGGGTGACTATGGAGATGATTGATGCACTGGTTATTATTTTCCAAAATTCTATAGAATCTGGAATTGTTCTTGTAGATTGGAAGGTAGCAAAAATTACTTCACCATGAAGAAAGGAAGGAGAAAGCAAACAGGGAACTGCCAACGTGTTAGTCTAATTTCATTCTGGGGAAACCACTGGAATCTATAATGAAGTTGTAATAACAGAGCACTTAGAGCACTTTGAAAAAGAATAATAGGATTGAGCAGAGCTAATCTGGTTTTATGAAAGGAAAGCCACCTTTGACTAATCTGCTGGAGTTCTTTGAGGATATGACGAGTAGAAAAAATAAATGGGATCTAATGGATATGGTATATCTGAATTTTAAGAAAGTTCTCATTAAGGTCCCACGTAAGAGTTTGGAGCCAACATGAAAATGCTCTAAGCAATTTGGTGGAATGGTTGCCTTGATTACAGAAGGATTTCAGTACAGAGGTATAATGTCTTACGGCAATTATACAGGCTTTGATGAGACCACACCTGGAGCATAATGTGTTGTTTTAATCTTATCTAAGGTAAGATATACTTACCATAGAGGGAATGAAGCAAAGATTCACTAGAGTGGATCCTTGCATGGCAGTATGCTGTGAGAAGAAAGATTGTGTGAGGAGAGATTGAATAACGTAGGTTTGTATTTTCTAGAATTTAGAAAGGTTGAGAGGAAACCTAATTAAGATTTACTAAATTGTTATATGACTCAATAGGCTTGATGCAGGGAGGATGTTTCCTCTGGTTGGGGAGTCTAGAACCAGGGTCACTGTCTCAAAATAAGGGGTAAGCCATTTAAGGCCGAGATGAGGAGAAATTTCTTTATGCAGAGTGTTGTGGATATTTGGAACTTTTTTATCTCAAAGGGTCATGCAAACTCGGTCACTGAGTTCCTTTGAAACAGAAATCAATGGATTTCTGAATTTAAGGGAATCAAGGGATATAGGAATAATGTAGGAAATGGCATTGATGTAGTAGATTAGCCATGATCTTGATGATTGGTGGGGCAGGATCGAAGTGGCAAATGACCTATTCATGCTCCTTTTTCTTAAGTCAACTGATGTGTAGAAAGGCAATTTCATCCATCCCTCTCTCTGCTCTATAGGTATTCAGGTGAGATTTATTCTGCACCATATGCAACAACCATACATGACATTATAGTAAAACCAAGTTAAAGAATCTCACAGATCAGATTTTCATCCCTCTCTCTGCTCTATAGGTATTCAGGTGAGATTTATTCTGCACCATATGCAACAACCATATATGACATTATAGTAAAACCAAGTTAAAGAAGCTCACAGATCAGATTTTCTAAGTGCAATCTCTCATTTTTATTATTCTTATAATTTAATGGTATGTTGTGTCTCAGAGAATGTTTTAAAAAAACATTTGTGTTAGATCACTGCACCTGCCATGTGATGGTGTAATTCTTAGTCATCAACACTTAAAACCTTTTGTCACATTCACACAGCATTTGTCACAGCCAGAAGATATCAATAGCATAAACACCACATCTTGGTGCAAAACCAAAGCCCCATCAGATTAATATCTAAGCAGATGGAATTTCCCTACGTGCCTTTTGACCTTTTGCTGTCTTGAATGGAGGATGGTAAAAACCTGGCAACAATGTCATGAATAATCATTTATCATCATGCATGGTTTCTGCAGATTCTCTGCTCAGGAAACACTTTAAAACTGCCACAGAAAATGCAGCTATCATCTATTTATTTATTGATTGATTGATTTATTTAATGATCACAATTTTGAATACAGTTTAAGAAAGGCATGTATCAGTTGGAAACTATAATTTGGAACTTAAATAAAGCCAGTTACAATAGGTTTGAAAAGTGTATTAACTAAGGTAGATTGGAAAATTAAAAGTTTTTCCTGTAGATAAATGATGGCAACCATCTAAAGGAATATTTCACATTCTCATTGTATGTACATTCCATTAAGAAGTAAAAATTCAGTGAGAGAAATGATCTATCTATGTCTACCTAAGGAGGTTAGATTAAAAGAAAGGGTATAAAATGTTGCTAAGAGGCAGAAATAAATGATTAAAAAATGATAACAAGAGAGAAGATAGTATATGAAACTATCTGGAAAACAAATTAAACAAAAAAAATTGTAAGAGCTTCTACAGTGATGTAAAAGAATAGCAAAAATGGGTGACAACATGTTAATTTTTAGTTCATAGTTCTGTGCGAACCATTTTTTAAATTCCAAAATAAACTTTATTCCTCATAAAGAACAACCTATAAACAACAATAAAACAGTGCGAACCTTTACATTCGTGTTATGAACCATCATTAGTGTTACTTTTTTATATAAAAAACACAGCACCGATGCCACTCATGTGGCTCCCTGGGGGCGACCCAATCCTGTATTTACAATATCTAAGGGGCTTTCTCACCTGACCCCGCCCCTCCCTCTCCAGTGGCAGAAGAACCCTAAATTGTAGTCCTTCCCCACCGAGCCTTTGCATTGGCTGCACCCAGCTTCAGTGCGTCCCTCAGCATGTACTCCTGCAGCCTGGAATGTGCCAGTCAGCAGCATTCCCCTACAGACATCTCGCAGTGCTGGGAGACCAACAAGTTTTGGGCAGACCAAAGGGCGTCTTTCACCGAGTTGATGACCTTCCAGCAGCAGTTGATGTCCGTCTCTGTGTGTGTCCCTGGGAACAGCCCGTAGATCAGAGAATCCTCTGTTACACAGCTGCTGGGGATGAACCGTGAAAAGGACCCTTGTATCTTTCACCACACCCTCCTCGCAAACACACAGCCCGCAGAGAGGTGGGCGACTGTCTCGTCCCCAGCGCAGTCCTCCCGGGCAGCGTGCGCTTAGCTGCAGGTCAACAATAAGCTTAGCTCATTTAAACGCTGACTTAGCTGAACACCTGCACCTTGCTGATCTTGCTATTAAGGTCAGAATGAATCACAAAATGTGTGAGCTGAAGGACTGGATAGGCTTCATAGGCTTTATGCTAAGGATGGCTGGTGTATGCATTGAAGCCCATTCAGTTGAATGGGGATGCCAACTTTGGTTGAAAATCCAAATGCAGATCAGTGGTTTGTATTTTAATTTCATGTAATCTAAATGTTTTAAATTAATTTCTAGCATTGAATGCACTCAAGCTTGAGATTGTTGGACACTAGAGAAATCAGAGGTTATGATGTTGGACAGGAAAGAGGATTTGAGACAGGATCATCTATGTTGGTTCTCTTGAAGAACATTAAGGTGGATAAGTCCCCAAAGCCTGATGAGATCTATCCCAGGTTATTGAGAGAGGAAAGAGAGGAGATTACTGGGGCCTTGATAGAGATCTTTGTATCCTCACCAGTCAAAGCAAGATCCCAAAGGACTGGAGAATAGCCAGTTTTGTTCCCCTGTTTGAAAGGGGCAAAGGGGACAAACCAGGAAATTATAGGCCAGTGAACCTTATATCAGTGATAGGGAAATTATTGGAGAAGATCCTTAAGGATAGGATTGACTCACATCTGGAAAAGCAAAGCCTTATGAGGAATAGTCACTTTGGCTTTGTGCAGGAGAGGTCATGTCTTACAAATGTGATTGAGAAGCTGAAGAAGATGATTGATGAGGGGATGGCAGTGGTTGTTGTATACATGGACTTCATTAAAGCTTTCAACAAGGTTCCCCATGAAGGTCAAATCCAGAAGGTTAAGGCACATGGGATCCATGCAGACTTGATAGATTAGATTAAAAATTGGTTTGACCATAAGACAGAGGGTAGAGGTAGAAGGGTGTTATTCCGACTGGAGGTCTGTGACCAGCGGTGTTCTGCAGGGATCAGTGCTGGGACCTTTGTTGTTTGTTATATACTGTATATAAATGATTTGGACAAAAATGTAGGTGGATTAATTTGTAAAGTTGAAGATGACACAAAAATTGACAGAGATGTGGATTGTGAGGAAGGTTGTCAAAGGATTCAGCAGGATGTAGACTGGTTGGAAATCTGGGCAGAGAAATGGCAGATGGAGTTTAATCTGAACAAGTGTGATGTGTTGCACTTTGGGAGGTCAAATGTAAGAGTAAATGGCAGTAAATAGTATACAGTAAATGGCAGGGCCCTTTGGAGCATTGAGATACAGAGGGATCTTGGGGTGCAAGTCTATAACTCCCTGAAAGTGGCAACATAAGTGGATAGGGTGGTCAAGAAGGCATATGGCATACTTGCCTTCATCGGTTGGGATGTTAAGTATAAAATTCGGGAAATCATGTTGAAGCTGTACAAGTTTTTGGTTAGACCACATCTGGAATAGTGTGTGTAGTTCCAGTTGCTGCATTACAGGAAGGATGTGGAGGCTTTGGAGAGGATGCAGAAGAGGTTCACCAGGATGTTGCCTGGATTAGTTACTATTAGCTCTACGGAGAGGTTAGACAAACTTGAATTATTTTCTCTGGAGTGTCAGACACTGATTGGGCAACCATAATAAAATTATGAAAGGCATAGAGAGGGTGGACAGAGTCTTTTTCCTAGGGTGAAAATGTCCAATCATACAAGGCATAGCTTTAAAGAGAGAGGAGGAAAGTTTAAAGGAGATTTATGAGGTAGGTTGTTTTTTTACACAGAGAGTGGTAGGTGACTGGAATGTGCTGCCAGGGGAAGTGGTGGAAGCAGGAATTTTCAACATTTAAGAGTCATTTAGACACACATGACCAGGCAGGGAATGGAGGGACATAAAATATGTGCAGGCTGATGCATAGTTTAAGTAGGCACTGTGGTCGGTACAGATATCGTGGGTTGAAGGGCCTGTTCCGGTTCTATGTTTTATGTCCTATGATCTTAGTAAGTAGTGCAGCAGGCTTAAAGGGCTGTGTAGCCTACTGCTTCTATTTCTCCATTTTATTATGATCACATTCAGTCTATGTTTCCCATCATCAAGAAAGCCTTTGGCAATTAATTATAACTGTTTCACACTAAGCTATTTAAACAAGGTTGTATACATGTTTAGTATTGAATGGGTTAGCATATTTACTAAAATGGCAGGTGATAAAATGTCAAGCAGATACTGACCCTAATGGGCCAGTGACAAACTGTCCACAGTCAGTTTATATTCTGCATTTTATCAATCAACTGGCATCTAATTAGTACTATTCTAATCTGAAACAGTTAGGTCCTGCATAACAAATGTTAAAAATAGAACTGTAGAACCATAGAACAATACAGCACAATACAGGCCCTTTGGCCCACCATGTTGTGCCGACCTTCAAACCACACCTAATACTATTTAACCCCTTCCTCCCACATATCCCTCTATCTTAAATTCCTCCATATTCTTATCTAACAATCTCTTGAACTTCTCCAATGTATCAGCCTCCACCACCACCCCAGGCAGCGCATTCCATGCACCAACCACTGTCTGGGTGAAATACTTCCCTCTGACATCTCCCTTGAACTTCCCACTCATTACCTTAAAGCCATGTCCTCTTGTTTTGAGCATTGGTGCCCTGGGAAAGAGGCGTTGGCTGTGCACTCTATCTATTCCTCTCAATATCTTGTATACCTCTATCATGTCTCCCCTCATCCTCCTTCTCTCCAATGAGAACAGCCCCAGCTCCTTTAGTCTCTCCTCATAATCCATGCTCTCTAATCCAGGCAGCATCCTAGTAAATCTCCTCTACATCCTTTCCAATGCCTCGACATCCTTCCTAGAATGAGGTGACCAGAATTGGACACAGTACTCTAAGTGTGGCCTAACCAGAGTTTTGTCAAACTGCATCATCATTTTGCGGCTCTTAAACTCGATCCCCCGACTTATGAAAGCTAACAGCCCATAAGCTTTCTTAACTACCCTATCTACCTGTGAGGCGACTTTCAGAGATCTGTGGATATGAACCCCCAGATCCCTCTGCTCCTCCACACTACCCAGAATCCTGCCATTTACCTTGTACTCTGCCTTGGAGTTTGTCCTTCCAAAGTGTACCACCTCACACTTCTCCGGATTGAATTCCATCTGCCATTTGTCAGCCCAGCTCTGCATCCTATCAGAGCTGCAAGCTTCGACAGCCCTCCACACTATCCACAACACCACCAATCTTTGTGTCATCTGCAAACTCGCTAACCCAGCCTTCCACCCCCTCATCTAAGTCATTAATAAATATCACAAAAGTAGAAGTCCCAGAACCGATCTCTGTGGGACACCACTAGTCACAGCCCTCCAATCCGAATGCACTCCCTCCACCACAACCCTCTGCTTTCTACAGGCAAGCCAATTCTGAATCCACACGGCAAGCCTCCCTGGATCCCTTGGCCTCTGACCTTCTGAAAAAGCCTACCATGTGGAATCTTGTCAAACGCCTTACTAAAATCCATGTAGACCACATCTACTGCACTACCCTCATCAATCTTCCTGGTCACCTCCTCAAAGAACCCTATCAGGCTTGTGAGGTAAGATCTTCCCTTCACAAAGCCATGCTGGCTGACCCTAATCAGTCCATGATTCTCTAAATGCTCATAGATCCTATCTCTTAGAATCCCTTCTAACAGCTTACCCACCACAGATGTAAGGCTCACCGGCCTGTAATTCCCTGGACTATCCCTACTCTGAACTCTGGTTTAAAAAATTAAAATATTTAATTAAATTCAAGTAATGCAATAGAAAAGAGACTATCTAATATGTTCCCTTGCCCCCACAAGAATCTGAAACTTTGACATTTACAGGGAAAGCTGTTTGGCTCAGAACTGCCAGCAATCATTGATCCACAAATCATTTAATCAGCCAAACAGAAATTTGTTTTGCAATATTAACAAGTTATACAAGAAAAAGACTAACAGAACAAGACAGCAGGACATACAATATAGGAATTAAAAAGTTGGATAAAAATTTCTTCTACATCAAAACTGGAGGCTTCCTTCATAACAAATGATAAAAGTGAAGAACACTTTAAAAACAGAAGTGAAGGGTTCACATTTGTGGATTACGAGCAAAAAAGCACTTATTGAGTTCAATAATCCAAAGTGCTAAAGATGGGGTAAAATGCTCTACTCTGCACAAAGTGCATGTCTGTCAGGGATATGAAATAAGAATAATATTCAAGGAAGAGCAGATTTGTATTTGGCTGTCAGCAATAAAAATGTGAGCATGTCAAACATAGGTTGAGCTTGGCTCTCTACATTCAGTTCTATTCACTTCCAATGGAGGCAAATGTATGGAGATGAAACAGCTCCAACTGATACCTGGAAGCAGCAACACCCTTTTCCTTCCCAGCCAACCACAGGAGCTGCAACACGCACCTTTTACCTCTTCCTTTCCCACTGTCCAGGAACCCAAACACATCTTCCAGGTGAAGTGGCAATTCACAGGCACTTCCACTAACCTAGTGTATCACGTTTTGTACTCCCTTACATTGGGGGAGATAAGACAGATTAGGTGAATGCTTTGCTGAACACTGACACAAAGATGACCCTGAACTTCTAGTTGCTGGTCACTTCATTTCACCCACTCCCACTCTGACATCTTCACCTTTGGCCTCTGACAGGGTTCCTTCAAAACCCAATGGAAAGAGTGCCTTAGCTTCTAATTTGGCCCGCAGGTCTTAACATTGAATTCAACAATTTCAGATAACCAGCCTTTCCAGTTTGTACCAGAACTAACCAGTTCTGATGAAAGACCATCAACTTCTAACACTAACTCTGCTTTTCTCTCCCATATATTCATCATCACTCTTTATTTTCATTTCAGTTCTCTAGTATCAGCAATATTTTGCATCTAATTGTTCTCGCATTGTTTTTCTCTCTCTTTCCCTCTCCTTTTCTGTGTTCACTCATCTCTCTCTGTCTCTTACACATCCTCCAGTCAGATCAATAGCCAATAACAAGCCTTCACCATCCTCTCTCAACCCGCACCATTGCCGCTTGTGATATTTGGCCCATAGGTTGCCTCACCTTTTGAATAATGTCCGCTTTTTCTGTTTTTATTTCCTATTTCCAGCTTCTGCATTTTTAATTCTTATTTTTCAATAACTTTTTAGTGATGTTGATTGATACATAGATAGTCTGACTGGAGAAGGTGCAGTACCAGACCTAATCTTAGGGGATGTAGCCAGCCAAGTGGTTGGAGTGTCAGTAGGGGAAGCTATTTTGGAGAGAGTGACCATAATCTTGTAAGTATAGAGAGGGATAAAGATGGTTCAGAAATTAAGAACCTTTACTGAGGGGCAGCTAATTTAATTATCATAAGACAGGACCTGGCAAAAGTAGATCAGAAGCAGCCACTTGCACTTAGGCCTACAACTGACAAGTGCGAAACATTTAAATGTGAAAAAGTGAGAGTTTGGGGAGACAGTGTAGAGGAGATTCACTAGGATGATGTCTGGGATGGAGACGGGATAGGATGAGCTTATTTTCCTTGGAGCAGAAGAGACTGAAGGAGAATCTGATTGTGGTATATAAAATTATGAGAGGCATAAATGGGGTAGATAGTGGGAAACTTCTGCCCACAAGAGGTGTCAATATCTTGATAACATAGGTTTAGTGGAAAGGGGAAAAAGTTTAGAAGGGATCTGAGGAGGAAGTTTTTCACCCAGAGGATGGTTGGAATCTGGAATGCATTATCTGAATGAGTAGTGGAGGAAGGTACTCTCACAACATTTAAATAGTATCTGGATGAGCACTTGAATTGCCAAGGCAGAGAGGCATTGATGCCACTAAACTGGAAGAAGTTCAGAGGAAATTTATAAGGATGTTGCTGGGACTCAAGGGACTGAGTTATGGAGAGGTGTTGAGCAGGTTAGGACCTTATTCATTGGAGTATAGGAGAATGAAGGGTGATATTATGGAAGTGTATAAAATCATGAGGGGCATAGATAGGGTGAATGCACACAGTCTTTTTCCCAGGGTTGGGGTATCAAGAACTAAAGGACATAGGTTTAAGGTGAGAGGGAAGAGATTTAATAGGAACCTGAGGAGCAACTTTTTCACCCAGAGGGTGGTCAGTATATGGAATGAGCTACCAGAGGAAGTGGTTGAGACAGGTATATTAACAACATTTAAAAGGCACTTGGACAAGTACATGGATAGGAAAGGTTTAGAGGGACATGGGTCAAACATGGGCAAATGGGACTAGCTTAGATGGGTGTCTTGGTTAGCACGGACCAGTTGGACTGAAAGCCCTGTTTACATGCTATATGGTTCTATGACTCTAAGCAATGGACCAAGTGCTGTAAAAAGGGATTAGTGTTGATGTATAATTGACAATTGATATGGACATGATGAGCCAAAGTGCCTGCTTCTGTGTATATAACTCCATGATAAAGATTGGAAAGACATTGGGGATAACTTTTCTCCTCTTCTTCAAAATAGCTCCCTTGGGATTTCTTATACCACCTGAGAAGTAAAAACAAAACTTGGGATGGCACATTATGACACAGTTTTTTTTCTCTCAGGCAGTCTAAGAGATATCATGAAGCTATTTTGAAGAAGACCGAAAAAATTGTCCTGGATGTCCTGTCCAATCTTTATCCTCTTCAATCGATATACTAAAAGCAGTCACCAAAAACAAAACTGCAGTTGACAGATGTACGAAATCAACACAGAAAAAACTAGAAATATTCAGCTCAGCACTGCACAAGAGTATCAGCATGGATTTTTGCACTCTAAACTTTGGAGTGGAACTTAAATCTGGAGCCTTTGGAGGCAAGGGTGTTAGCAACTTTAGGCCATACTTCAGAATCAAAGATGACTGGCTTTCACTCCAGTTTTGTGGGTTTTGAGGTGTCTGATGAGGTGCAACAAACACTCTGCTGGAGGAACTCAGTGGGTTGAGCAGCACCTGTGGGCGGAAAAGGAATTTTTGATCTTTTGGGTCAAAACCCTACATCAGGTTTCGACCCAAAACATTGACAATTCCCTTCCCCCCACAGATTGCTTGACCTGCTGAGCTCTTCCAGCAGATTGCTTGTTGTTCCAGATTGCAGCATCGGCAGTCTCTTGTCCAAAATGGTGAATGTGGGACCCACAGTTTCTGGGTGAACCACAGCTGATGCTTTCAAGGTGTCTACTCTTGCTTAAGACCTGCTTATTAGATAAACAGCTGGCAGGTTTGATTTTATGTCATTTTGTTTTAACTTTACCTACTGTTGCACCCACTCTGTTCAGTCACAGAGTTTCAGTCCCAGACCCTGAATTCACCAATCATCTTTCTGTGGCTAATGGCGTTGCTGGATACTTTAAAGCACAGTCACCCCCATCATAGAGATAGTATCTAGCCCGAAGTGGCTAAAAGCTGTGCTTTTGAGAAAGAAGGCATCTGGCCAGTAGTCTGCAATCTTGCAGTGTAAGGAATACAAAAGTGCCTATCACAATAGAAAGTTGATTGCTATTTCTCTTTACTTTATAATTAGAAGCAGAATGTTCCTTTACCAGATGTAGTTTCACTCTTGACCTGGACCGTCAACTATCCCTTTGCCTCCACAGTTGCTGCTCAACCTGTTAAGTTCCTCCAACAGTGTGGTTTTTGCTCCAGATTCCAGCCTCTGCAGTCTCCTGTGTCTCTATTTTCATTTATGCTGTAGTAGGCCTAATTCCTAGAAAACTCTCTGTCACTTGGGATTATTAATCTTCAGAGGAAAGTACACAAGTCCTACAAGAATGGGCCCAGTCTACTTAAAATGTACTTTTGCCCATACAAAATTAACTGGCAACACATAATCTTCAATCATCATTCTACCATACTCAAGTTAGTAATTGTCTGAGTCTTGCCCTAAACTGTGGATGTATTTGAAAGCAGAGTTCATCAGTACTTTAGAAAAACATGTAATTCAGCTGCTCTCCAGCTTTTTTAGTCTCCAAGTAATTGATATTCCAGTCTTTTTTTCACATTAGTTCATTCACAATCAGTGGATGCAGCTGACAAGGCCATCATTTTTTTTATTCATCTGAAATATCTCCTTAACATAATAGCCGGGCCATTTCAGAGGATTGTTAAAAATCCACCACATTTGTTGGTCTGAAGTCAAATATGGTTCAAAGCAGGTAAAGGAGCTGCTTTCCTTCCCTGAATGGAATTAGTGAATCAGATAGATTTTTAAATTCAATCCATTAGTTTCATATGCCCCATTACTAACAGAAGCTTTTTTTTAATTCCAGTTTATTTAATTAGTTTATGTAAACTCATCACTGCCACAGTGGGATTTGAATTTATATCTCTGGATTACAGCCCAAATGTTTAGCTCCTAATCTATCAATGTGACTATCTTGTTACCATGCACGTTGGCAAATAAGAAGCAAAGCGAATGACTCAATAATAATGTTGTTATATTGAGCAGATTACAAATTCTGGGTGACTTGATGTGTAGATTAGTGGATGTGAGTAATTATTCATAATTAACAGCTTTAAAATTTTAAACATTGACAATTTTCTCCCCTTCTCAGATCTCATCCCAAACTTCTCAAAGTTGTACATTGAAATGGGATCCCTCTGAACTGAAGAGAAATCAGTACTCCAACAACAAACTTCAATGACGTTATCCATGGAACTTTAAATAATAAGATGGAGGACAGAAATTGGTTAAAAATAACCCAAGTCAGTAGATAAAAGAAATAGGATATTGCAATAAAGGTCAGACGAAGATAAGGAATAAGGATAGTATAGAGAGTAATGGTATAAGCAAAGCTATGAAACAGATGTCTAAATGAGCAGAGAGATCTTTTTGAAGAACATTATAAGTCAGTAAAAATGCACTGTAGGTTACAAGGCAATAAAAAGCACTTGATTGATAGATAGGATAAACATTGGAGGGAATGTATCTGACAATTGCAAAGCTGATCAGATCATGAGCAAGGAGGCAGATTGCAGCAGTTTAGCTTGAGGGGCTGATGATAATCACACTTCCTCCTCCTGGCTCAAAGTAGTGATAGAGAAACATGTACGTATTGGATCTGGCTGCTATCACCTCTACTTAGCTGTTGAGTTTCTCAAGGCCCAGTTTGCAGCCATTATACCCAATGGCTGTTATGATCTGTGGCACACAGCCTCATCAACATATTCTAATTACTGATCTGCTTCTTGATAGCATTTTCCTTCCATCCTCCCAAAAGCCTTGCTCAAAATAGAATTAAACCCCTTCATAGCATATTGAGAACAGATTACCCATCTCTAGAAATTTAGTTTGTTTCCTGCCACTCTCCTACCCATCATGGTGGGGGTGGGGGGGGGGGAGGTAGGGGGAAAGGTTAAGATAACCTATCCATTAATTTTGCTCTTTGCATGCAAATTTAAAAAAAATATTTATCACTTGTAATTAATCTTTATATGTAGTATACACCACTGTATCCATTAATGCATTACATTAGTGAATTAGCTTTAGTGGCTTGGGCTGTGGCTATCTGGAGACTGATTCCTGGTTTTGAAGGTGTTCTTGTGAGTCATTTTACACTTTATTTGAACAGACAGGAAATGAAGCAGTAGCGAGTTCCTACCCTACCAAATGTGCACCATTATTTTCCCTTGGAGGAAAATTAATCTTTTTTTGGTTTTGATTAAGGTGATGCTTTATCCAAGGCACTGAAATTAAATCTGGACTAGTGCAAAATATCAACAGAGGCAACATTCTAATGAGTGTAAAACAACGAATTATGAAGAGAAAACTAAAATCTATTTCATTACAATTTGATGCAAACATTGATTTATAATCAATGATTTTGAGTTGCAAATTGATGAACATTAATAACTAATCATTGATCTATATGACTTAATATACAGGTTAAGAATGATTCACACTATGCATACAGAACATCAACATTTATGAGGTAATAGTGAATTATCCTACACAATGAAAAATGTTGATTTGTTTAGAATGGCTTATGACACTTACATTCAAACATTGCTTCATTTGCTTTATTCTATTAAAAGCATAAAAAATTAGCCTTGGTCTTTGATGTCAATTAAAAATAAGTGCTATAATATCCAGGAATGTAGGACAAGAATGCACAGCCAGCGCTGCCACTGGGGTTTCTGTCAAAGCAATACAGTCAATCTTGTTATTTATGGCTGAGTGAGAATGATAAGAAGCTATAGCTAAGAATGATTGTGCTGCGACTGAGGGTCGAGTGGCAGTGCCGAAAAGCAGTGTTTTATCCATTTGACATCCAAATTGCCAATATAGAAGGAAACGAATTAGTTTCAAAACAGAAGTGTTTCATCTGGAAGAGAATGTAGACTTTACAAACTTAGACTTCATTTCTGCCTGAAAAATCTGATGACTGACTGGAGCACGTTTTGAAGAAAACCAAAACTGTAATTTGATGGAAAATAATGAAATGGAACTGCCACATGGTCAGAGAATACATATAATCCATTAAAGTGGAAAGGAAATACTCAGTTTTCAGATAAGTTTTAAATAAGGTAATTAGGGACTACGTAAAAATTGAACAAGTGCTCCAACAATAATGAGAAAAAAGCAAAGGTGAATATGAGAAAAAAAGGAAGGCTGTAAAGGATAATGACCTTTTTTTTAAAGAAAGTAAAGACCAACAGAATGTAAAAATAGTTCACATAAAGCTAACAGTCCCAGAGGATTTTAAAAAAGAAAGGTCATTTGAGGAGAAGATTTTTCAATTTGTAGATGATAATTAAATGGTAGAGATAGTTACTAAGTACTTTACATCAAAGGAATATCAAAGGAAACAAATCTTGAATGCAAGGTGAGTAATATCATGAAGATATATAAAGAAAATATAATTAAGTTGGATTATAGGAGGATGGGGCACCAGGGCCCCGATGAGATGCATCTGTTGAAAGATGAAGGAAGAGATTGTCAAGGTCTTTGGTTTCACTACATTGAAAACAAAAATGACCATGGATATGTCTTCAAGACATTTCTGAATTAAGTTGGACTCATTGTTCCACATCAAAATAATAGGATATTATTCTGCAGGATGCCACAAAGATAATTTAAATTTTAATCAATAACCAGTATTGTTATTGCTTCCTGAGTTTTCAGAGGATATTCTTTCCATGTATTGAATATTATTCTGATTAGCATTGCTATTACATACTCAACAAAGTTCAACTAAAATAAATACTTTCTGTGTATCAGCCATTGCTCAGTTTGTAGCACACTCATGATTGTTTGTTGAATTCCAACAACCCAAGCACATATATGTATGTTAAAACATCACAGCAATACCTAGTAAGCATTACATGATTAGATATGCCATTTTTTCTTTCAGAAATTTAACTCAGGCTATTTCTGCTCTTTCAGTGGATGTGTTAGCTTATGTGGGTCTATTTAAAGGAAGACCATGAGAGAGAACCAAATCCCTCAAGCATCATTGTTAAAACAGATTATCTGGTCATTATTATGTTGCTGTTTTTGGAAGATTCTGGCTACATTTTCCACGGTAACTACATTTCAAATGTATTTCATTAACTCTAAAGAACTCAGGATCAATCTGAGCTCGTAAAACACACAAACAGTCTTTTTGTAGATAACACATCCAAAATAAACTAATTTTTGATTACAATGAAAAATTAGATGTATGTGTATATGGTAGTCAGAGCAATTATTTTAGTTTCAGGTGGTTCATGTTATTTGTGAAATAAATTTTAAAATGATAGTGGACTGTCAGAATTGAAGACTTTGTGAGCCAAATTTCTTGGTAAGTGATTATAGCTGAATGTTGAACTGCAATGCATCTGTGTTTGGGTTTAAACTTTAATTGCTGAAAAAAGCATATATGACAAATCATATTCCAAAATTTATGCTATGAGATTTTATGGCAGCAGAAAAATATTAGTCAAGAAACTGAGCTGCACTGACTTAGTTTGTCAGGGCTAAACAATGCCAAGCTCCAAAATGGCAGCCAGGAAGAGCAGATGCATTTCTGAAAAAATGTGCTAACTATATTAAGTAAGGATATAGGCAAGAGGCATCTGTTACCCACACCTGAAGCAGATTCCTCAGCACCTTATATCCAAGTAAGGGGTCCAATTCTTGCTCCAACATTGTTTTAAAGCAGCCAACCCATTCCAAGTTCCACCAGGGAAGCCAGTTCCACAAAATGCCAACCAACAAAGAATGTGGAGTCAATTGAAGAGATTGAGTGCTACTTCCAATCTCACATTAGAGAACCCAGTGGCAGCTCCCATTTCCACTACCCATATCACTGTAATTGCTGCTGACCTTGTACTTTGCCGTCACTGAGGACCACTCAATCTAACCTCTTGCTTTACTTCTCCCAAGATCATCAACACCTCTTATCCCACCAAATAGTCTTAGACCTGGAAGGTGTCAAGTTTGTTAAATGTTGTTAGAGTTGCAGTTATCCACATTTGTGGCCAGTTTATACTGCACCCCTGTCATGCTTTGCACATGATGGAAAGGCCTGGGGAATTGAATTAATCAGCATAAAATGCCCAGCCACTATTCTGTGTAACAGAACTACTTATTTAGCTGTTCCAGTTAAATATCCAGTCAACTGTGACCCCCAGGATCTTAAAGGTAGGGAATTCATACGACTGCTGAATGTCAAAGGAAGCAATTGATGATCACTACCTGTCACTTGTGTGGGGCGATTATTATTTGCCACTTAATGCCAATGTCTGAATGTTATTTAGTCCTCGCTGTAGATGGGCATGGATTGCTGCATCACATGCTGCATCTCAATGACTACCGACCAGTGGCTCTGACATCCACCATCGTGAAGTACTTTGAGAGGTTGGTCATGGCACGCTTCAACGCCAGCCTACCAGACAATCTTGACCCACTGCAATTTGCCTATTGCCAAAACAGGTCCACAGTGGACACCACCTCTCTGGCCCTACACTCAGCTCTGGAGCATCTGGACAGTAAAAACACATACGTTAGACTATTGTTTATTGACTACAGCTCTGCCTTCAATACAATACTCCCAAGCAAACTTGTCACCAAACTCTGAGATCTAGGACTCAACACCTCCCTCTGTAACTGGATCCTTAACTTTCTAACCAACAGACTGCAATCAGTGAGGATAGGCGGCAATACCTCCGGCACGATTACTCTCAACACTGGTGCCCCACAAGGCTGCGTCCTCAGCCATCTACTCTACTCCCTATACACTCACGACTGTGTGGCCAGATTCTGCTCTAACTCCATCTACAAGTTTGCAGATGATACCACCGTTGTAGGCAGTGTCTCAAACGGCGATGTACAGGAAGGAGATAGAGACCTTAGTGGAATGATGTCATGACAACAACCTTTCCCTCAATGTCAACAAAATAAAAGAGCTGGTCATTTGCTTCAGGAAAGGGGGCGGTGTACATGCACCTGTCTACATCAATGGTGCTGAGGTTGAGAGGGTTGACAGCTTCAAGTTCCTGGGAGTGAACACCACCAACAGCCTGTCCTGGTCAAATCATGTAGATGCCGCGGCCAAGAAAGCTCACCAGCACTTCTGCTTCCTCAAGAGGCTAAAGAAATTTGGTTTGTCCCCTTTGACTCTCATCAACTTTTATCGATGGACGATAGAAAGCATCCTATCTGGATGTATCACGACTTGGTACGGCTACTGCTCTGCCCAGGACCGCAAGAAACTGCAGAGAGTTGTGGACACAGCCCAGCGCATCACAGATACCAGCCTCCCCTCCTTGGACTCTATCTTTACCTCTCACTGCCTTGGCAAAGCAGTGGTATAATCAGAGACCCCACCCACCCGGGTCATTCCTCTCTTCTCTCCTCTTCCATCGGGTAGAAGATACGAGAGCCTGAGGGCACCTACCACCAGACTTAAGGGCAGCTTCTACCCCACTGTGATAAGACTATTGAACGGTTCCATTGTACGATAAGATGGACTCTGACTTCATGATCTACCTTGTTGTTGACCTTGCACCTTATTGCACTGCACTTTCTCTGTAGCTGTGACATTTTACCCTGTACTGTTATTGTTTTTACCTGTACTACCTCAATGTACTTTGTACTAACCCAATGTAACTGCACTGTGTAATGAATTGATCTGTACGATTGATATGTAAGACAGGTTTTTCACTGTACCTCGGTACAAGTGACAATAATAAACCAATACCAATACATGAGAAAATGAAAATAGAACTGTGCAAACATCAATGAAGATCCCCACTTCAGGCTATGTTATGGAAGCAAAGTCAGTAACACTTGTAGGTGGGCCTAGGTCACTGTTCTGTTGAACTCCTGCAGTGCTATCCTAGGGCCGGGATGATTGATGACCAACAAACACAACTGTCTTTCTGTTTGCAAGGGATGACTTGAATCTGTATAGACATTTTCCTTTGATTTCTATTGACCAGTTTTGCCAAGGCTAGCTGATGGCACATTTGGTCAACCACTGCCTTGGTGCCAAGGGCAGCCACCTTGATCTCCCCTCTGGAATTCAAATCTTTGGTCCATGTTTGGACCGAGGCTGTGAAAGGATCTGGAGCAGAGTCATACAGGTGCAGTGAGATGAACATGGTGTCTGAACCAAAGCATCAACCAGCCATTTTGCCAGTGTTCTGGATAAAACCCAAACCAAACATCAGTGAGCATATTATTGGTGAGTAGGTGATGACTGACTTCATTATTGATAACTTCCAACACTCTGCTCATGATGGAGGGTAGGCCAATGTGAAGGTAAGCAACTACCTGTGTCCTGCCTTTCATGGACAAAATAAACCTAGGCAATTTTCTATAGTGTTGTCACTGTATTGGAACAATTTGGTTCGAGGGACAACTAGTTCTGGAAAACAAATCTCCAATACTAGATCCAGTTTGCTGTCTAATCCCATGGCCTTTGCTGTATCTAGTGCTCTTAGTCAACTTTCAGTATTATGTGAAGTGAATTGAATTGGCTGATCATGCTGGAACCTCAGGAGGAAGCCGAGGTGGATCATTCACTTGGAGTTCTGGCCTATTAGCTTCCAAATGCTTCTGCCTAGTATTCGTACTCATAAGATGGATTCCACCATCACAGCCTTTTCCTCCTGTTAGCCGTTGAATTGTTCACCACCATTCACTGCTGCTGTCGAACTGTGCATCATTCACTCACTTGATGCCTCCATGGGAAGACATCTGGCTGAATGTAGAGGTGGAATCAGTGCCTAGCTGGATAATGATGACTGCATTGCAGTGGAGGACAGTGAGGACCTTGACTGTCTCTGGCAGTATTGACCTCCTAATGGAGAATCCGTCTGTATAGCAGCTGGCACTCGTCACCACCTGACTCTTAGATGCCTTAGAGGCCGTGGTGACAGTTGTTCTTTGTCATTGTCATGTTGATACCCTGGGGTCCCTAGTTACAAATGAAGCATAATGGCAGGTGTGGGCACTCCTGCTCTGGTGCCAGCTGTTGCTTCCTTTTCTCTTACACTCTTAAATATTGTAACTGAAGCATTCACAATGCCAGCTTCATTGTTAATTTTAAATCTACTTGTCAAAAAAATAACCTCCATTCCTTTCAGAGTTCCATTTTACAATCAGTATGTCTTTAACAAAAATAACTCAAAAAGAGAAACTCTACTATAATCCCGGTACCTAAGCAAAACAAAGTAATATGCCTTAATGACTACCGCCCGGTGGCTCTGACATCCACCATCATGAAGTGCTTCGAGAGGCTGGTCATGGCATGCATCAACTCCAGCCTCCCAGACAACCTCGACCCACTGCGATTTGCCTTCCGCCAAAACAGGTCTATAGTGGACACCATCTCCCTGGCCCTACATTCATCTCTGGAGCATCTGGACATTAAAGGCACTAGTGTTAGACTATTGTTTATTGACTACGGCTCTGCCTTCAATGCTATAATTCCATACAAACTCATCACCAAATGCCAACACCTGGAAGTCAACACCTCCCTTTGATAAGATATCTTTATTAGTCACATGTACATCGAAACACACAGTGAAACGCATCTTTTGCATAGAGTGTTCTGGGGGCAGCCCGCAAGTGTGACCACACTTCCGGCGCCAACATAGCATGCCCGCAACTTCCTAACCCCTACATCTTTGGAATGTGGGAGGAAACCGGAGCACCCAGAGGAAACCCACGCAGACACGGGGAGAACATACAAACTCCTTATAGACAGTGGCCGGAATTGAACGCTGTAATAGCATTACGTTAACCATTACATTGCAACTGGATCCTTGACTTCTTGACCAACAGACCTCAATCAGTGAGGATAGGCAGCAACACCTCCATCATGATTATTCTCAGCACTGGTGCCCCATAAGGTTGCATCCTCAGCCCCCTACTCTACTTCCCATATACCCATGACTGCATGGCCAGATTCTGCTGTAACTCCATCTACAAGTTTGCAATGATACCACCATCGTGGGCCATATCTCAAATAATGATGAGTCAGGGTACAGGAAGGAGATAGAGAGCTTAGTGATTTGGTGTCGTAACAACAACCTTTCCTTCAATGTTAGCAAAACAAAAGAGCTGGTTATTGACTTCAGGAAAGGGGGTGGTGCATATTCTCCTGACTAAATCAATGATGCTGAGGTCAAGAGGATTGAGAGTTTCAAGTTCTTGGAAGTGAATATCAGCAACAGCCTCTCCTAGTCCAACTACATAGATACCACAGCCAAGAAAGTTCAGCAGCACATCTACTTCCTCAGAAGGCTGAAGAAATTTTCCATATCCCCTTTGACACTCATCAACTTTTATTGAGCACCATAGAAAGCATCCTATCTTGGCTTGGTGTGGCAACTGCTCTGCCCGTGACCGCAAGAAATTGCAGAGAGTTGTGGACACAGCTCAGCACATCATGGAAACCAACTCCCCCTCCATGGACTCTGTCTATACCTCTCACTGCCTCGGTAAAACAGCCAGCATAATCAAAGACCCCTCCCACCCCACCCAGTCTTTCTTTCTTCACTCTCCTTCCATCAGGCAGAAGATACAAAGGTTGAGAAAATGTGCCACCAGGCTCAAGGACAGCTTCTATCCCGCTGTTATAAAACTCTTGGACAGACCTCTTGTATGATAAGGAGGAACTCTTGACCTCACAATCTACCTCATCCTGACCCTTGCATCTTATTGTCTACCCGCACTGCACTTTCTCTGTAGCTGTTACACTTTAGTCTGCATTCTTTTATTATTTTACCTTGTACTTCCTCAATGCACTGTGTAATGAATTGATCTGCATGAGCGGCATGCAAGTTTTTCACTGTACCTCGGTACATGTGACAATAATAAACCAATTCCAATACCAGCTCCAAAAACTGCAAATGCTGGAAATCTAAAATAAAAACTGGAAATACTGGAAGTATTCAATGAGTCAGGTAGCATCTTTGGAGGGAGAAATAAAGTCAATGTTTCAGGTTCATAAAGTTTCACTAGAACTCTAACAAAATGTCATCAATCTGAACCTTCAACTCTGGTTCTCTCTCCACAGATACTGTCTGATCTTCTGAGTATTTCCAGCATATTCTGTTCTTAACAAAAAAGATCATGCTGACAGAATGCATAATTAATGTAGCTCACACATTATATGAATCAAATTACTCAGTCCCTGCACATCTAATTCAAGCAGGCCACAATAATTCTGTTCACTCGTAATGTTAATACTGTTTCTCTCCTGACAGATACTACCTTCCCTGCTGAGTATTTCCAGTATTTTCTGCATTATTCAGCTTATACAGTTTTCTCGGTGTTTTGAAATAGCTTAATGTTTTACAGGCGATGCATTATAAATTGCTGTTGTTGTCATGCACAAGTTGGCTGTCATTTTTTCCTATCTTACAGCAGTGACCATACATCAAAAGTAGTTCATTGGCTGTGAAGTGGGCTGGAAGGTCCTGAGGTCATGAAATACAACATATAATTGCAAGATTTTCTTTCAGCAGTTTGCTGGTGGCCTTTGATCTGTGCATTGGCAATATATAAAACAATAACTTTGCAAAATGTCAAAAACTTCGAAAGATAAGAAATCAGTCAAGATCATGATATAGAAAGACCATAGAATGCTTGTTTATTTTCCTGTTGATACTAATCCTTTTTGCTGGTACTGGCAATTCACGTCAGATTGCAACTGCTTCTACATCACCAACAAAATAACCATGAAAATGAATTACAATAAGGTAGATGATTATGGGAATTCATGCAGTAAAGTTAATTAGTTTAACAATAGAATTTTACTGAGCACAACTTCACTTTTCTTGAGAGCCAGATAGAAAAAATGAATAAGCCGATAACTAGTATCAATACTAGGAATGGAAAAGATTCAGATGTCTTCAAGTCTACCACAAGTATGTGTTTAAAAAAATCAAATATCTAGTACATAACTATGACTATCTAGCTGAAATAAACCTAAAGGTGTTAGTTGACGTCACTCATCAGCTCCAATACTTAAGAGGAGGCGAGGAGTGGGTGGAGGGATTTGTTATAGCTGGGAAACTTGGAATTAATTTTACAAGAATAATTCATATTAAAATGATCATGATCACAATATGATTATTCCAGAAGTGATGAGCTATTTTTAAATTTTATTAGATGCTTTCATTGCTACGTCTGGTAAGAATGCTATTTGTTTTATTCTTAATAGATGACGTGCATTCATTCCAATAACATACATTATCCTGTTTATTTTAGTAACAACATCAAAATAAAACATTATTATTAATCTTTTGCGGGTATAGTTCTTGTTCTAGAACCCAGGTTTGTGGGTGGGGGGGTGGGGTGTGAAATTGGTTTATACCAGACACACAAAAGAATTCTGAGTAGAATTATAGCTCCTTTTGCACCACAGTATTTTCTCCTGGCTGCTGAGTCCACCTCATGTCACTGTTCCATTGTGTGGGTGCACTTTATTTTAAAGGAAGTGGGTATATTTAAACCTTAGGCACCCTGAATCCGCCAATCTTGGATCTTATCTCAATAACAGAAAAGAATTGGTGGAAAATGCTTTTAACCCAAAGGATTTCTCCCATTGGATCATACTTAATCTGAAGGAAGACGGAACCTGCATCCTTTTAGCACCTTGACAAGTCTCTAAGCCTGTCACAACATGCCTCCCCAACCAATGCATTACTATAACGTGAATATCACCAGAAATTTCCAGGTTGCTTTAGACTCTCCAAGCTTTCTGTTGTAATAGGTTTGAGCATTCTGTTTGAAATGGAGACACATCAGTTGGATTCATTTTAGTAACCGCAAGTAACGCTTAACTGGCTGACGATGAAACGTGACATTCTACATAAGGTAGAAACTTTCAATCAGCTGCTAAGCCAGGTGCCAAACTAAATGTGATGACCTCTCCTCTCATGTTAGAGTCTGAATGCACTGATGACATGAGTTACTAGGTGTTCTGCAAAGTGTCAGTGAGGAGAGGGTTGACATGCAGACAAGTATCTTCAACAAGTGACAACTCTTTCTAGTGCTATCATCTGTACTGTAGAAGGCAACTGATCCTCCAGCGACATTTTCTGATGGTCTCTGAAGAGAAATTGACTCACAGGGTAGTGATAAGGGGAAAGGATTGTTTTCCATTGCCCCACCACAAATTGTCTGGTATTACTCCAGATGGCAACTCCTCGGAGGTCATTTCTTTTTATAGCTTCAAACTCTCTTTGTTCAGTAACACAAAAAAAAATCACAGCACAATGTCACACAGTAATAATTATCAGCTGTCATATCTGGTTGAAACTATACTTAAAGCTATAATTGATGTTGACCTTGTTGCCTTTAGGATATTATTATAGTCTGCCTGTTTCACTGATGTTGAAATAAAAATAATATCTGCAAGTTGACTGCCTGTGGAATGATAGACATTTGCAAAATGCCATTAAGCCCTCAAGAGGATGTAGTATTTTGGAAATGTTGAATTGTTGTTCCAGCTTAAGAATTTCTGAACTTTTCTGCATGCTTGTCATAATATGTGTGAACCTTATTACAATACACATCAATCAAGCTATTTGGTCAAGGAAAGGTTTAGTTGAAAACTTAGCAGAGAAAGAAGTAATATAGGCAACAACCTGGATTCTTTGCAGTGATTCCAAAAAGGTAATGACCTAGAAATTCTTCCATGCCATGATATATTTGATATTGATATTTATTCATTAGTCACATGTACATTGAAACACACAGTGGAATACATCTTTTTGCATTACTTGAGAATGTGTTGGAGACAGCCAGCAAGTGTTGCCACTCTTCTGGCGCCAATGTAGCATGCCTACATCTCCTAACCTGTATGTCTTTGGAATGTGGGAGGAAACCGGAGCACCCGGAGGAAACCCACGCAGACACAGGGAGAACGTACAAACTCCTTACAGACAGTGGCGGGAATTGAACCCAGGTCACTGGCGCTGTAATAACATTACACTAACCACTAAGCAGCATTGCAAGGAGACCATGCTAGATTGTTGCAAGGCCCCTGGTAACCTATATCTATCACGCAGAAGTCATGGTGACCTATGCAAGAGGATAGGCTTTGCACCAGTAAACTGGACCGGAGGAGAGGGAGCATGAGGTTGGAGATATAATTGGGTAGTGGGAGGACATGAACATCAAGAAACCTACTTGAGGAAGGCCAATCTGTAAATTAATAGATAACTTGAACTACCTGGCTATTAATGCTGAATCAGGCCTCAGCTCTCTAGTTCGGGGTTGCTTTGGTGTTAGTAGCTGATAGCATTCACAGGGATCAAATATACAAAAAAACGTGCATGTGATGTCAAAATTAGAGTTGCATGCCAGTTCTGCTACTGTGTATACCTGGCAGCCTTGATAATATGCCAGACTGAATTCCTAGAAATTTTATATGCTTGTGTTGGATCCGGTTATTTTCAAATCTGCAGGTTCTTTCAGGAGTCCAAGAATGAGTTGAAAACAACTTGGTGCTTCACAAAGTTTTATTGGAAAAGTTTAAAACAAAGAAACAGTCAGAGTACATGGCAATAGCTTTACTACTAGGAGATGAACAAAGTCAAAGGAACTAAAATCTCCAGGGGGAAGAGAGCAAGATAAGCAAGAGAGTAATTAACAAAATATAACACCTTTTATATCTGAGATAAGAGGTACTTCTTAGTTAACAATTGTCCAATCAGAAAACTTATTAGATACCTGTGGCAAAACCAACCAATGAGAAAACACGTACTGTATTCGCCTGATGGACGAACCAGTAAGCTAAAAAGCGGTTCTAGCTTGTGCAGTCACTTGAGGTGTATTAAACACTATACATGTTAAAAAAAAACCTACTTAAAACAGTCAAATCCAACACATGATATTTATTAATGCAGTACATATAAGACAGCATTTCCATTGCCAATGCTTCCTCTGCTTGGTTCTACCTAGGTAACTTTCCAATTTTGAGATTGTGTTTTGTAGCACCAATAGTAAAGCCATCTGCAGTTCCAGCTTCAAGCAAAAACTAGACAGTAAATCAATCAATTGCTTTTCTTACTAATGTCAACCTTCATTTTATCAATGGATATCTTCTGATGTGTTTCTGGACAGTCAGTAAACAAGATGTGGATTCTCTTTTATTCAGAATTCTATTTTGGTTTGGTCATCTACTCCACCAGATAATCACTCAGAAATTGAAGATGAAAACTTATCCAAAAAGCCTCAATCTGATGGCTAAATCCTATAGGTTAAAAAGCCCCAACTCAAAGGGCTGTATGGCCTAATTCTGCTCCTATGTCTTATGGTTGAATGGAATGGCAGTCTTGTTTCCTCATCAGGGGAGATTCCTTTCAAAAATTCCACAGTCCAGGAGCAATTTGTGAGTCTTCTGCTGGAAAATAACACTGTGGAATGGGTGTCAGTATGAGGAGGATGGGAGATATTATATGCAAGGGTTGGAGATTTAGCAGGGTGTGACCCAGGAAACTTGGTGTGCTAAGGACAAAGTACACCTGTTCCTTTGGTCCATGAGTAGTACTGAGGTTTAGCATCTTGAGTGAATAAGTTGCTGGAGTCATATTCCAGGCTATTAAACACAATAAGGGAGGAGATCATAAAGTTTCTAACCATCACTTTTTAATCCTCTCTGGAGTAATGTCAGAGGATTAATGGCATTTAACATTTTGTTTAAAAAGTAAACCATATATTTAAGGTCAATCAATTTACCATCAGTTTTGGGTAAATTATTGGAATCAACTTCAAGGGTTAATGTAATCCAGCTTTCAGAAAGAGAGATAAATCAGGGACAGTCAATATTGGTTACTTAAGGGAAGATCATGTCTAAACAACGATTGAATGTCCTAAGGAGTTAACACAGAGGGTTGACAAGGGCAGTGCATTTGATGTAGTCTGGATGGATCTTAACAGGTCCCACATGACAAGTTGTTAAAAATGTAAAACCCCACGGGATCTGAGGAGGAGTGGCAAATTGGATCCAAAATTAGTTCAGTGTCAGGAAACAAAGTGAATAGAAAGCTGTTACAGTGCATCTTCACAAAACTGTGCTCATTCCCCTGCTTTCTGCAGTCTGTATTATTGACAGATTTAAATATAAGGGGTAGGAAAAAGACATTGGCAGATGGTAGAAAAATTTACCTCATGGTTGGAATCATATTGGGGTCATGTTCAGGGACTGATCAGAGATGTTTTGCAGGATAATTATCCAATCTACATTTATTCTCCCAATGCAGCAGAGAACACAATATGAGCAGAGAGTACAACATACCAAATTTAAAGTGCTCAGAATCATTGTTTCACCTGGAAAGCAAGTCTGGGCAGTTAGACAGTGTGAAGGAAAAATGTTAAAAGGACAGTTATGGCATCTCCTGTGAATGAACGTGAGAGTGAAATGGAAAGGTGTGTATTGGTAGTGAGAGTAAACAGAAGCATCCAGGAGGCAATAATTCCTTCAGAATGCTGAAATAGAAGGTGAGGAGAAATAAATAGAGACCGTCAAGAATCCCGTCACCTCTGGATGTCAATCTGTAGTTGATTGAAAGGGAAGACGTATCAGAAGAACTGGTATGAAAAGTGCCACCAGCAGAGCAGATGCAACACAGACAAACAAATAAGGAGAATAGAATATAGTCCTTACTGAAAGCAGAGTAGGAGATGTGAGTAATGTAACTGTGAAATCAGTGAGACAGTGAATGTTAATGCCGATGGCCTATGCCCATTATGGATGTTGAGAAGTTGAGGATGGTAAGAGTCAGAGGCAACAAGGCAAACCTGTCCCTTCACTTCACTTGGAAAACTAATTCTTCTGGCAGGCACAGCATGGAAACATCAGCAGCTAGAAGTCTGGGTGTTGGGGAATAAAGTTGAAACAGAAAATGTTAGAAACACTGAGCAGGTCAGGCAGCGGTGTAGAAAGAGAAACAGAGATCAGGTTTCAGCTTGAAGACCAAACCTGCTTTGCTCTGTGCTCCTGACTACCAGGATCCATCATAAATTCTACTGGATTCTTTCAGTTTCTCACAAATACACAGTTTGGCACCACTCCAGGGTGTTTATTATGAGAAGCAAAGATCTAGATACTGACTGCATTTAAGTAGCATGGACAAGATGCAAGTCTGAGTAGGAGTTGGTGAAGCAGAGATGAATATGTCAGATATGTAAAATACTGAGATGACTAAAACAACAAGGAAAGTAAACTATTATTGATAAAATAGATTAAACTTCTCTAATAGATGCGCTGACTTATTGGCAATTCAACATGCCCTGAAAATGAAGAACCACTTACTAAATTAAATCAGAAGGCAACTTATTTTGTATTTTACATTCAATACTTTGAAATATATAAAATTCTGAGTAAAATTGTGTTGTATTGAACATTATGGTGCTAACATTGACCCACCTCAAGATCTCAGCAGTAATTGATGATGTGTTGAAAATATACCAAACGCCATTGATTTCTGGCATTATTGAAGAACACAGAGCACTTGAAACACAACAATAAACTTAAGGATCATTATCTCATTTACAAACTTCTTTAAAAAAATGTTTTCCCTTTTGCCAATTGACCATAATCACAACCATTTGGGAAGAATTTTTTTTAATAATAGCTCTTGATAGAGCTTGATAATCATGATTAAGGTTTGAATTGAAATTTGTAGAAATGTTCATTGAAAGCTGGCAATATATCAGGTTAAAACAAAAAGAGAAAATCAGATAAATTTAAAAGCATCAACAGGATCCCACTCCTCCCCTCAATAAGAAACCACATGGACCTTTATACTGGAAACAAGAGCTTGTTGGTGACAGCTGAAAGTCTATCCTATGAATCTTTCCTTATGAATTGTGATTTGCTACCAATTAAGACAGATGATTTCCCTAATCTGATAATGTCAACAACAATTAAGTTATGTATTTGTCAATTTGGCAACAACATTTCAAACTCAACTAGTTTTTAAACGAACTAATGTTGTAGTACAAAATTCAAAATGTCTTTATCAAATCCACAGGCTATAAATGTGTACAACAATCAGCAACCATCAATGTCTTAACATTACTAAATTTTAACTCAGACCATATATAAATTCTGTTCCTTCGGTACATGAAGAAAATATTCTTCATATTACATGCTAGTAATATAAATTTCAAGTTTGAATAAAGAAGGTACTTTATCATTTAAATTTATTCCTCTAGGTAACCAAGATAGCAAAGAATATTTGAATAATATTACTCAATTCATACATGAATT
Organism: Pristis pectinata; assembly: GCF_009764475.1. NCBI lineage: Eukaryota > Metazoa > Chordata > Chondrichthyes > Rhinopristiformes > Pristidae > Pristis > Pristis pectinata. The sequence goes on from NC_067413.1 coordinate 63,009,818, forward strand.
TGCAAGAAATGGCAAATATACAAAATCTTCCTGCAATGAGCAATAGCTTTGTTAATACAGCAAAACAATGTAACACCAAACCACAGATATCAGGACCAAAAGCTTGGTCAAACGGGAAAGTTTTAAGGAGTATCTTAAAAGATGAGAGTGAGAGACAAAGGTTGGGAAGTTCAGGGAGAATTGCCAGAACTTAAAGTGAACACACCTGAAAGCAAAGAAATGGGTATTCACACCCCTTAAAAGAGTTTAGCTAAGCAGGTTCCAGGCTGGAGTTGGGAACTTGACTCAGTTAAGTCTCCTTTAAGGTGGGAATTTATCTGTTTTTCCTTAAGAATGTTCTTGGAACCCAATCTCCCAGAGAGATACGTCTCACCATTTTCACAATCTTTGCCCAATCAGCCTCCCACCCAGCAAATTGTTAACCCTCCCTCCAACAACTGACACTCGGCACTCCCAACTACTGATGGCACCTCTCAATAAGCAATCCTACACCCCATCCCCATACCCCTCCTCCCACCACCTAACAAATAAACATAAAATGGTGGAGCATCAAAAGGCAAAGTGTTGAGTGTACAAGACCTATTCAGCAGCTTTGCTTTACTGAATTTTTCAACAGCAGGTCATGAATTCAAACATGGTAGTTTTGCAGCAAACTGATGGAGTAATGCACCTCAAGAGTTTGCTGACCAATTTCTAGGCAATAAAATCTTCTTGCAATGGTTATCATGTCATTAACAGGAGACCAGAGAAAGTTGTTTCCAATGGGAAATTTTAGTTTGGAATTAATTTTACCTTTATGATTAATTTAAACTAACAGACTTATCAATCTTGGAAATTTTCTGTTGGAAGTGACAAATTCACATGGATCTTTTAGGACAAATGAGAGGAAAAGGAAAAGATGACACAGTTTGGGCCACTTGCAACTGAATTTTGAATGCAAAATTAGTAAACTTTGATTTTACATAATTAGAAATTCTGCTTAATCACAGTCAGAACATTAGAGGTAATATTTTGATAAGATACATCAATGATGCTGATGAAGGAAATGTACACTATAAATCTCCATGAAATTTAATAGTTACACATGAAGAATAAGAAAAGAGTTTTAATTTTACCGCACTTCTCTCCATCTCAGGGCCTTCTGAAACACTTTGCAACCAATCTTTTGAAGTATAGAACAATAGAAAAATACAGCACAATACAGGCCCTTTGGCCCACCATGTTGTGCCGACCTTCTAACCACACCTAAGACTATCTAACCCCATTCTCCCACATATCCCTCTATTTTAAATTCCTCCATATGCTTATCTAATAATCTCTTGAACTTGACCAATGTATCAGCCTCCACCACCACCCCAGCCAGCGCATTCCATGCACCAACCACTCTCTGGGTGAAAAACCTCCCTCTGACATCTCCCTTGAACTTCCCACCCATTACCTTAAAGCCATGCCCTCTTGTATTGAGCATTGGTGCCCTGGGAAAGAGGCGCTGGCTATCCACTCTATCTATTCCTCTTAATATTTTGTATACCTCTGTCATGTCTCCTCTCATCCTCCTTCTCTCCAATGAGTAAAGCCCTAGTTCCTTTAGTCTCTCCTCATAATCCATACTCTCTAATCCATGCAGCATCCTAGTAAATCTCCTCTTCACCTTCTCCAATGCCTCCACATCCTTCCTATAATGAGGCCACCAGAACTGGACACAGTACTCTAGGTGTGGTCGAACCAGGGTTTTGTAAAGCTGCATCATTACTTCGCGGCTCTTAAACTCGATCCCACAACTTATGAATACTAACATCCCATAAACTTTCTTAACTACCCTATCCACCTGTGAGGCAACTTTCAGTGATCTGTGGATATGAAACCCCAGATCCCTCTGTTCCTCCACACTGCCCGAAATCCTGCCATTAACCTTGTACCCTGCCTCTTTAGTCCTTCCAAAGCATACCACATCACACTTCACTGGATTGAACTCCATCTGCCACTTGTCAGCCCAGCTCTGCATCCTATCAATATCCCTCTGTAAGCTTCGACAGCCCTCCACGCTATCCACAACACCACCAATCTTTGTGTCGTCTGCAAACTTACTAACCCACCCTTCCACCCCCTCATCTAAGTCATTAATAAATAACACAACAAGTAGAGGTCCCAGAACCGATCTCTGTGGGACACCACTAGTCACAGCCCTCCAATCCGAATGCACTCCCTCCACCACAACCCTCTGCTTTCTACAGGCAAGCCAATTCTGAATCCACACGGCAAGCCTCCCTGGATCCCTTGGCCTCTGACCTTCTGAAGAAGCCTACCATGTGGAACCTTGTCAAACACCTTACTAAAATCCATGTAGACCACATCCACTGCACTACCCTCATCAATCTTCCTGGTCACCTCCACAAAGAACTCTATCAGTCTTGTGAGACATGATCTTCCCTCCACAAAGCCATGCCGGCTGTCCCTAATTAGTCCATGTTTCTCTGAATGCTCATAGATCCTACCTCTTAAAATCCTTTCTAACAGCTTACCCACCACAGATGTAAGGCTCACTGGTCTGTAATTCCCTGAACTATCCCTACTACCTGTTTTGAATAAGGGGATAACATTTGCCACCCTCCAATCCTCCGGTACCATTCCCGTGGACAACGAGGACTCAAAGATCCTAGCCAATAGTTCAGCAATCTCCTCCCTCGCCTCACGCAGCAGCCTGGGGAATATTCCGTCAGGCCCCGGGGACTTATCTGTCCTTATATTTTCTAACAGCTCCAACACATCCTCTCTCTTGATATCTACATGCTCTAGAATATTACCCTTACCAACACTGTCCTCAGCATCATCAAGCCCCCTCTCCTTGGTGAATACTGAAGAAAAGTATTCATTGAGAAACTCACCCACTTCTACAGCTTCCAGGCACACCTTCCCACCTTTGTCAGACCTACCTTTACTCTAGCCATCCTTCTGCTCTTCACATACAAGAAAAAATTACCAAGGGTATAGTCACCCTTGTAATGTAGGGAGAGCAATCTTCAATTTATACAGAGTGAGACTCCGCAGATAGCTTGGAAGTAAATAATGTTACCATTACAGGTGCTATTTGAAGCTTAAATGTCGGCCAGAATATTGGTATCATTCTCCTGATATTCTTCCAAAGACTTGTGTGTTTTCTATTGCCTCTACCAAAAGGTAGATGGGAGTTTATGGTTTTATCTGAAATATAGCACTTCCAACATTACAGGACATTTTTACTAAGTGTCAGCCTCGGTCAGGTAGTTTGAGACTTGAACATTTAGAAATAAGAATAATATCACTACACCAACACTGACACATTAGCAGTACTAATGTGCTTGACATCATTGATTTATGCCTTTTTGTTTCATTTTTTTACATACACAGCATGTCTTTGGGAAAAACTGTGAATGCTTGTGTTTTGTGAGGTTATTGATATAATACCGTACTGAATAAAGGAGATATGTGTTGGGAGAACTCATTTCTCTGTGACCAAATTGCACTGTGCAATTTACACCATTTTTGCTGTTCACATGTTCATTATTTTTTATGGCAATGCTAAAATAAATGGCTTAATAATACCATTAAGATAATGGACAAAAGATTCAAATATGAATCTATTAGTGTTTGTTTACTAACCTTAGCACAATACAAATTCAAAGCTTTTCACTGGGATGGTATTAATACATAAAGCTACACATAAAACAATCTCAGTAGTTTCCATCTACTGATGTGTCTGTAAAATGGTGGCTACTAAATTCATCAGTGTGCAGTAGTTTTCAAAGATTTCAACACTACTTCTAATTAATGTTGAGGAGATTTGGTATGTCACCAAGGACTCTTGCAAATTTCTGTAGATGTACAGTAGAGAGCATTCTGACTGGTTGCATCACTGCCTGATATGGAGGCTTCCATGTGCAGGATTGACTCAGCCAGTTCCATCACGGGCCCAACCCTCCCCACCATCGAGGACATCTTCAAGAGGCAGTGCCTCAAGAAGGTGGCATCCATCATTAAAGACCCTCACCAATCCAGTACATACCCTCTTCTCATTACTACCATCAGGGAGGAGGTAAAGGAGCCTGAAGACCCACACTCAACGATTCAGGAACAGTGTCTTCCCCTCTGTCATCAGATTTCTGAATGGTCCATGAACACATGAACTCTGCTTTGTTATTCCTCTTTTGCACTGTCTATTTATTTATTTAGTAACTTGTAGTAATTTTTATGTCTTGCACTGTACTGTTGCCGCAAGACAATGCATTTCACAATTTTTTTCAGTGATAATAAACCTGATGCTGATTCTGATTCATTTGTCTGTTACAAATTCTAACTCATTCCAAAGCCCAGCACAACTTTCCATTGCCAAATCACAAGATCATTATTACTTCTATAGCACAGTTACTCCTCTCACTTTTGCCTTCCAACTGCTACCTATCCAATCAGTGATAGCTAATCTCCCACTCTACTTGACAATGATGTGTATCTTTGTTAAACAAATGGAACTTCCCACCTCATAGTTAATTCCAAGGTGCTCACATATAGAAGCATGACAAGATTAAGATTAATTTATATAAGGGTATTGGTGATATATTGTTCACCCTTTATGTTTGAAGATAACCATGACATAAGTGATTGATTTGTTTCAGAAAGCACATCAGGCTTATTTGTACTTTCAACTCTCTATGGCATGCTAAGTAAGAGATGCTATTTTGGTTTGTCTTGAATACACAAGATACGGTGCTTGCGCTTCCACTTTGCCTCAGCAGTTCTCCTCTGTACATAGACTGCAGCTCCAATACCAATAAGACTTTGTCAGGTGAATTGATCACAAGAGAGATTCCTCTCAAGATTCTGAGTCTGCTGAACTGCTTAAAGGAATCTTGAGGGAGTCGTTGTAATGTTTCTTTTGTCCTTTCTGAGAGGACTTTTTATTTTAGAAGATATTTTTGGCAGTTGTTCAAATGACATCTTGATGATAGCCCTTCCATCACACTTGGGATCTCATGAGCACAGTATCAATGCTTGAAAAATCTGCCCACGTGAGAACTTCAGTATCTGGGATCTTATCTCGTCATCTTACCTCCAACATATTTCTCAGTTTAAGTGCAAATGGGCCAGCTCCATAGAATGCCATCTGTACGCCATCCAGACTTTGCATGCATTTGTCAGGGTTGACAACACAACGGTTTTGCAGGCATTCTGTTTTATTTATTAACTGATGCTCTGTACATAATCTGTTGAATGTCACATATGCATTGGCAATGCTGGTATTAATTTAATCATCAATGTGAACTTTGCATGACAGTGCCCTGCCAAAGAAAGTGAACTTATCATTTTCTGAAGAGGCTGGCTATTCACTGTAATGGCAGCCTCTATATGAGACCTTCCTGGTGCAGGCTGGTGTACTACATGATATTGATGCTGAATGCTAAATACTACAGATTCAACAACCTCTCATGTTTTCACCTGAGGTCTCTCCATCTCAATGTTTTCTGCGCAGGATTTGTGTTTCCCCATTCCTGTTCCTTCCTTGATTGCGACTGGGCACTTCTTTCTTCATCTTCTATACTAAAAATTGGAGGTCTGATGGTCAGGTCCAAGGTCTCTGAAGCATTCTTCCCTCCAGCTCACCCGGGGCTACCATTGAAAAAGGGACAGTACACCATAGGAAGCAGCAATGTCTATCCTGACATTTCTTCACAAAGAAAGAACAATGTATTGTGTGCTCCTCTCCCCCTTTCCCACCAGCATTCTAATATCTGAAACTTCTCTCTGAGTCAAGGACTTAACAGAACAATTTAATACATTCTGAACCCAGCATAGTTCTAGTGCTGTAGCTACATTTCCACTGATACATGGCCAGGATTCACTTCTTCATACTGGTAGGTTTACCCTTAGCATGAGGAGTCTTGCCAGCAACCCAATACAGTATATGTCTCTGATAAGCTCCTACCTAGAGAAACATGCCAGAATCTAGACTGATTTGGCTGAATGTGTGGAAGACTAGTCTTGATAGGACACTGTCCCAGTGATGATGAGAATTCTGATCAACATGTACTAACATAAAATATTTAAAATACAGAAGTCTCATTTATTTCTATGAAACTTATTCCTGTAATAACAGCAGGTCAATGGTCATTACAATCTTTGGAGGAACAAATGATTAATGATTTAACTGAACAATTTAATTGAACTTATTTAGCAGCGACCTCAGTTAGGTATCATAACTGGAAACATTTCCATCACATGATCCATCACCCATTCTTTTGCATATTATGATGATTAATGCAGAAAATCCTGAATTTTTTTTTAACTCTCAAGAAAAGGAATACTTGTCTCAATCTGGTCATTTTAATAGGTTGGTCATCTTTGTAAAAATTGTATTTTTTAATGTTTTTGAATAGTGCTTCACTGTGCTTGTCTGCAATTATTTACAGTTTTAACTGATTATTCAGTAAAAATCCACATGTAAGGACTTAATCTCCAAAGTCATACAAGGAAGTCTCTCCCAACTGTCCCCACCCACACGATCTCTGCATGCCTGCATGCTGTTTTGCTGTTCTGCTTCTCATTTGTTCAGGGTTCATCTGTTAGTAGTGGTGTAGGATAGACAGACTTTTTATAACAGAACAGCAATATTTTCAGTGAGCCTGCCAAGGTTTGAGACTAGCTGGATTTTGTGCATGCAAGCTAGTTCATCTATTTACTGCCTTTTGTTTGTATTATGCACTTTGCTACTCCTTTTGAGGTATTCTTTGAATGGCAACCAAATCTTGGCACATCCAGAGTCCACCTTTAGCTGGCCTGGTTTTACTTTGATATATCAAAAGTTGATTGCTACTGGTGTCTGCGAATCTAAAGGGGTGATCACAGAGTTGTGGCTGCCTTTTTATGAGATGAAGACTGCAAGGGAGTGACAGCTTTGCCTGTTATCATCTCTGCTGCCACTTAAACCTTTATTTCAAGACTGAATGAGAATTTCCCACTCAATCAGGAGCCTGCATAACACCAGTAGGTTCACTGAAACAAGGAACAAATGCATTTGTCACTTCTCCAGCAGAAAGGAGGAAACAAATGAGTAAGGCCATCCACTTACCCCTGGCCTCCTGGAGTGCTTTCTGTAAGCGATTGATTATCAAGCAAGACCTTTGTTAACATACACTGTTTCAGTGTGTGCACACTTCATTAATGATCAAACAAGTACACTTTGAGGATATATTATGTCCACATAAAATAGTATTAGAACTAATTTCTTAAAATGATAATTTAATTTTTTGTTTTATTAATTTTATGGTATATATTCATTAACAATTTTATCCAAATTATAAACTTCCATTGAAGTACCTAACAATTGTTGAATTTAAAATATATTATGCCATCAATTTAATTAGATTGCAATTTCATTATTGTTGTCAGTAGTTTCAAATTTCTATTCCACATTGTGTAATTATGTAAATGATTATCTGAAATGAGCTTTTCTGCGGGGTGCTGCATATCAATGAGTAAAATGAATGTATTTCTGAAATTTCACACTTGGTCAACAGTAACACATGCAAACATACAAAAGCACTGGGAAGGAAAGGACCATCTGTTCCACCAAGTCGATCCCACTGTTACATTACCTGAAGCCTGATGAAGTACAGTCTGTCCACCAGGCTGACAAACTGCCATTCACTACTCACTTGCAGTCATGCAATCTCCTGGGACAGCAAAGAGAAGCTATTTGTGAAAAATAAATCCGGAAAATTCTAATCTTGGTGTAAACAAAAGCAATCGGGAAACCATATGAACCACACTTAGATTACCAGTCACTTCAAAACAGGTCAATCTCCACCTCAGCTAGAAGTCAGTTGAGGCCTCTTTTGAAGGTAAGAAGAAAGTCAAAAGACATTGGACAAAGTGGCATCTTGTTCCAATTTTTAACCATGTGGGCAAGTTACCTAACTCGACACTTGCACGCACGACCTCTCATCTGACCCAGTCTAACACACTCAATTAACCTGTTAATAGAAACACAATCAAGCATTTATCCATTTTGCATACTGATATCGAATTACTCCAAAGTCTGCATTCATTTAAAATGCATTGACATGGCTGATTATGATTATCAGAGCAGCTCAGGTTATCTAAATTAGAATAAATCTTGCGGCCCTACTACAAAACCTTTCTAAAGTCTAGGTGTCAGTGTTCTTTTACGAGGACTCAAACCTCAGGTTTGTTCATTGCTGGAATATCATCCAAGTCTGAGAGAATTCTCCATGGTTGGAGGTACAGTCTTTTGCGTGAGTGGTCAAACAAGGGCTTATCAATGATTCCGTGGCACCTTTTGAATAGAGGAAAGGAGTTCTTCCCCTTAGTCCTAGTAAATATCTGTCACTTAATCAGCATTCCTAAACCAGAATATTGTGTTAATATTGCATGTGGGAACTTTTTGGTGCAAATTGAATGTCGTGCTTCTTATTTTACAACAATGATTCTGCTCCAAAATGCTCTTCATTGACTCTAAAACACCTAGCAATGCTCTTAGATAATGAAAAGTTCCACATAAATACATTTTTTAATCACTTCCAAAATCTTTTTTTTTGAGGTTTATCCCATTCTGCAAATGTAGTTACACCCTCTTGAGAAACTTGTTCTCATTTGTATTCCTAATTCTCATATTTGTATTATTCACTAACCTGTAGACCAATCACTCATAACCCACATCTAGGTAATTTATGAAGACAGTGAAAATCAATGACTTGATGCATCATATTCTCAACTCAATGGACCAACAGCCATCTGATTCCTTTAGATGCTGTCTTACAAGAAAACTTACAAGTGAACTGGCTCATACAGGCTTCCTGAAAATCCTAGATACAGCGCCTACATGGATGCTCTTATCCAGTAGTAAAACTCTTGAGAAAAAGAATAAATTGGTGGGGAACAAACTTCTTTTCCAAAAGTTACATTGAGTGCATTTCCTTTCAATAGCTTTTCAAGGCTTTGCCTAAGAAATGGTTTGCCCTGATTTTGGAGTATTGAAATATTGTTCCATGGCACGTCCAGACTGATGTTGGTCCCTCTAGAAAGAGTGCAATATTGGCTCGCAATGAGTGTGCAACAGCAACAGCCCCATTTTAGCACCAAATGCTTCCTTTATTGGAAACCAGTGCAGATCTGGACAGATATGCTCAGAATTTCATTCAGCAGTTGGCTGTTTGTTGTGCAACAATTACAGCAGGGTGTCAGTGCTTAAAGGATATCTGACTGAGAGAAGGATTAGAGCAAGCAGTGGCCGGACCTCAATAAATTGGGGCCTGCAAGTAGCTCTGCATTTGCACTGGCGATAAAAGTGCAGTCTTGGTTGCAGCAGGTCAGAATGGCATAGTCTCACCAGCCCAAGAAGTCCACTCATGTGGAGAAGCTGGATATAGTTGTGAGAGGATATCATGATGACCATTGTCTTGCCAAATCTCTGCTGAGATAAATGCATAATTCAATTATTTGTCAGTATACTCCTAAACCAAAGAGTATAAATTTCCTTGCAAATGCACTTATGTAAAATGCTTTTCATTGTTCAGTGACTATGGCAGAAACTGGAATGTACTTAAATCCATATGCCAATAGATTAGAAAAAACTTAGGCTGCCTGGTGAGAGGTGATTTTAAAGATTAAGTTGTGCTTCATTCCTCCACTATCCTTGAACTAACAGAGATTTTATATAAGCATGCTTTAATAGAGCTGATGTTTCAATGAGACCTTTGATTTCCTGCTGATTCTTTTCTCGTACCCTGCATGTTGTGCTCTTTAAAGCTTTGACACTGCACAGTCTGAAGGAATGATTCTGGTGAGATGCTGAAAGCTGTGAACAGGGCTTCAGAAGCAGCTGTTGCACCTCCACAAAATATGTTCAGCCTTCTCCCAGGGACCAATGCTGAATGGGTACTAATAGCCATTTGGTATGATGAGAGTGATCATTTATTATCCTGGTCCAGAGGTTGGATCATTGAGTATTTTGGAAGATCCAGTTGGATCAAAAGCTTCAATTTAATCTCACGATATAAAGTGAGTTCCATGAATTCTGCCACATTGCTATTTTATCAGGGACTTTATTGGCTTGGAATATTGACAATGCTTACTCTCTCCATGCCATGTAATAGTATTTATTATAAAGGTTATTACCCTCAGCTGCAGCTGTTCAACAGGGAAGAAACCATCATCAATGTAATTTTTTAGATGAGTCAAGGCATTTGATCAGTGGTTAGACTGCAAGGAACCTAATGAGGGTCGGACTCAGAGGCATGTATGTGATGTTGGAATGAGGAATGTGCATGTGAAAGATGCAAATCAATGGACCAGGGATGGTGTCCTTGATCTATTTGAAGTACTGCAATCAGACGTTCACATTGACACATGAGGGCAAATGTTTCTGTAACAAACAGCATTCAGCTGCGTTGCCTTGTGTTGTTCAGTGGGTTTCAAAGATGATGAAATATTATGAGGAGAAGATCAATGATCATGCTGGGCCTTTGAGAGGATTTTCACAGTTAGACATTGCATCCCATCTTACCTGATCTTGATACAGCAGCTAATCCACTGGTATTACCTCCCCACTGGATATCCTCATCCTTCTTTTCCTCTGTTGTTCTTTCTCTTGTGACTCCTGTCCATCTAGTTCTCAGTCTCCTTGCTGGAAAGCTTGAAACCTGTGTTATGCCCTCTTGCTGGCAAGTTTATGGACCATAAAGGACACAATTACAATGTCTCTACATTTGTCTGCTATATACTGCCACACACCCGCAGGTTCATGTCGATGATGGAAGTTCTACATGAAATCAGATGGCATCCTGCACCACAGTCTCAGTATTACACTGGCTCTCATTGTAGCAACACTCAGTGGGAGTGATCAGAGTTGAATTGGTGTTAACAGGCATGTAAGTAATGAGTAACGCTTGTCTGTCTCCCAAGATCTGTCTCTCGGGATAGTGCTATCCACTAATGATATCTGGCAATACAAACTACTAAGAATGGAGAAGTCATGATGACTTCTCGGAAACATGGCGTGGATGATAAGAAATTTTTTTTCATGATCAACCAGCTCTTTCTATCAACGAAGAGGTTGGAGTTTTTCAGTGGAGCCTGAATAGCAGCATGGAATTTGGAGAGCCCACTGTAGTAGCAAATGCACATACATGCAATACCACCTCCTCTTCACTGAAACCAAAGAATATATATATTATATATTCAAGGGAGGTGGACTTTGAAGGCTGAGCCAGTATTTAATTGTCCATCCCTAATTGTCCTTGAGAAGGTGGCTGTAAGCTGCCTTCTTGAACTCCATGAAGTTGCTTCTTCTTGAGTAAAGAGTTCACTGACCTTCCTAATGCTGTGGTGAACAGGAAACGATATTATATATGGCAGATCAGCAGCTGCCACCTAGAATGATCCTGAGTTCAAAAAGCTGAGGATAAGTATGAGCTTGGGTGACCATGACCTCGATCTCCATAGTGAAAATAATTCAGGCATGCATGCCTGGCTCAAGGTCCTCCCCAATGTTCCAAACTTCTTTGTGATGATGGCCTTCGAAAACCTGATCCTGCAGAGATATAGCTGTTAGGGAGGGTTTAAACTAAGTTGGCAGGGGGAAGGAAACCAGGATGTTAGGGTCGAAGAAGAGGAAAATAGAAACAAGTCAAAGATAGTGTGCAGCAAAGACAGCAAGAAGGACAGGCAGGTGAAAAGACAGGATAACTTGCTGTGCAATAGAAATACAGCGAAATTGGTAACAGATACTGGTCTAAATGTACTGTACTTAAATGCACTTAGCATTAGAAATAAAGCGGATGACCTTGTTGTACAGCTACAGATTAAAAGATATGACATTGTGGCCATCACCGAGTCATGGCTTAATGATGGATGTGATTGGGAGCTGAATGTCCAAGGGTACACAATGTATAGGAAAGATAGGTGGGTAGGTAGAGGGGGTGGCATGGCCCTGATGGTAAGCAAGAATATTAAATCACTAGAAGGAAGGGACATAGGATCAGATGAGGTAGAATCCTTATGGGTTGAGTTAAGAAATGGCAAGGGTAAAAGGACCCTAATAGCAGTTATATACAGGCCCCCAAACAGCAGCTGGGATGTGGACTACAAGTTACAGCTGGAAATAGAAAAGGCATGTCAGAGAGACAATGTCAAGGTAATTATGGGGGATTTTAACATGAAAGTAGATTGGGAAAGTCAAGAAGATACTGGATCTCAGGAGACAGATTTTGTAGAATGCCTATGGGATGGCTTTTTGGAGCAGCTTGTTGATAAGCCCACCAGGGGATCGGCTGTTTTGGATTGGGTGCTGTGTAATGAACCTGAGGTGATTAGGGAACTAAAGGTAAAGGAACCCTTAGGAAGTAGTGATCATAATATGATTGAGTTCAGTTTCAAATTTGAAAAGGAGAAGCTGATATCAGGTGCATCAATATTTCAGTGGAACAAAGGAAATTACAATGGCATGAGAGAGGAACTGGCCCAAATTGATTAGAAAAGTAAGCTTGATGGAGGGACGGCAGAGCAGAAATGGATGAAATTTCTACAAGAAATGAGGAAAGTGCAGGATAGATATATTCCAAGAAAAAAGAAAATTATGAAAGGAAAAATGGCACAAATGTGGCTAGCGAGAGAGGTGAAGGCTAAAATAAAAGCAAAAGGGAGGGCATAAAAGGAAGCAAAAATTAGTGGGAAAGCAGAGGACTGGGAAACTTTTAAAAACTTACAGAAAGAAACTAAGAAAGTCATTAGGAAAGAAAAGATGAATTATGAAAGGAAGTTGGCAAGTAACATACAAAAGGATACTAAGAGTTTTTTTAAATATATGAAGAGTAAAAGAGAGACACGGGTAGATATAGGACCGATTGAAAATGATGCTGGAGAAATTATAATGGGTAACAAAGAGATGGCAGAGGAACTAAATGAGCATTTTGCATCAGTCTTCATTGTGGAAGACATCAGCAGTATACCTGATAGTCAGGGGTCTCAGGGAATAGAATTGAGTACAGTGAAGATTACTAGAGAGAAGGTGCTCGGGAAGCTAAATGGACTAAGGACAGATAAGTCTCCCGGACCAGATGAAGTGCACCCTTGGGTTCTGAAGGAGGTGGCTTTAGAGATTATGGAGGCATTGGAAATGATATTCCAGGAATCAATAGACTCTGGCATGGTTCCGGAGGACTGGAAGGTCGCAAATGTAGTTCTGCTGTTTAAGAAAGGAAGGAGGCAGCAAATGGAAAATTACAGGCCTATTTGTCTGATATCAATGGTTAGAAAGTTATTGGAGTCGATCATCAAGGACGAGGTTACGGAATACCTAGAGGTGCATGACAAGTTAGGTCCAAGCCAGCATGGTTTCATGAAAGGAAGATCCTGCCTGACCAACCTATTGGAATTTTTTGAGGTAATCTCAAGTAGGATGGACAAGGGATTGTTGTGTATTTAGATTTTCAAAAGGTCTTCAACAAGGTGCTGCATAAGAGGCTGCTTAATAAGATGAGAGCCCATGGAATTACAGGAAAGATATTGGAATGGCTGGAGCATTGGCTGATAGGCAGAAAGCAAAGGGTGGGAATAAAGGGATCCTGTTCTGGTTGGTTGCCGGTTACTAGTGGTGTTCCGCAGGGGTTGGTGTTGGGGACACTTATTTTTACACCGTATATCAATGACTTAGATTATGGATTAAATGGTTTTATGGCTAAGTTTGCAGATGACACCAAGATAGGTGGAGGAGCAGCAAGCGTTGAAGAAACAGAAAGGTTGCAGAGAGACTTAGACAGTTTAGGAGAGTGGGCAAAGAAATGGCAGATGAGATACAATGTTGAGAAATGTGCGGTTGTACATTTTGGAAGAAGAAATAAAAGGGCAGATTATTATCTAGATGGGGAGAAAATTCAAAATTCAGAAGTGCAAAGGGACTCATGCAGGATACCCTAAAGGTTAACCACCAGGTTCGATCTGCGGTAAGGAAGGCGAATGGTATGTTGGCATTCATTTCGAGAGGTATAACGTATAAAAGTAAGGAAGTGTTGATGAGGCTGTATGGGGCACTGGTGAGGCCTCATTTGGAATACTGTGTGCAGTTTTGGGCCCCTTATCTTAGAAAGGATGTACTGATGTTGGAGAGGGTTCAGAGAAGATTTACGAGGATGATTCCCGGAATGCAAGGGCTTACATACGATAAGCGTTTGTCGGCTCTTGGACTGTAATCATTGGAGTATAGGAGAATGAGAGGGGACCTCATAGAAATTTTGAATATTGAAAGGATTATACAGAGTAGATGTGGCTAAGTTGTTTTCCTTGGTGGGTGAGTCCAGAACAAGAGGGCACAATCTTAGGATTAGAGGGTACCCATTTAAAACAAAGATGAGGAGAAATTTCTTAAGCCAGAGGGTTGTGGATTTATGGAATTCATTGCCACATACAGCTGTGGAGGCCCAATCATTGGGGGTGTTTAAGGAGGAGATTGATAGGTATCTAATTAGTCAGGGTATCAAAGGATATGGGGAAAAGGCCGGGAATTGGGGCTAAATGGGAGAATAGATTAGCTCATGGTGAAGTGGCGGAGCAGACTCGAAGGGCCGAATAGCCTACTTCTGCTCCTTTGTCTTGTGATCTTGTGATATTGCTTTTTGGAGAATTCAAGATAGGACCTTGAAATATGATCATTGCCTTATGTGCCTCTTTCTCCAGTCCCCTTGATCTTGCCTGAAGCTCCCAAATTGGAAAATATGGGAGCATTTTCCAGTGATGTTTGGAGCTGCCTTTTGACATCTCCCCACTATTAGCTGAGTGGCCTTTTATTTAACATCCCAACAGAGAACAAACAAGGCTTGTTGCAATTGCCAGGTGGCATTGTTTTTGTGAACCTGGGAACTGCGAGTTATGTCAGGAGCAATGAAAAATGATGTTGCACAACAATGATGTCATTGGGAATGTGTCTGACACTGGGTGATTCTCAGGCATGTTTGGGTGGATTCCAGGCAAAAGTGTTTACCATTTTTGTATTTTGCATTTTGGACAATTTTTCCTGGAAAAGGTAACAAATGCAATTTACTCCCATTTAGATCAATCTTCAATTGTATCGTTCTGAGAAACAAAGCGTCATGTAATCCACTCATTACATCTCTTTAAACATTTTGTTTATAAATAATATCAAATAAATGGGAATATGATATGTTTTGAAATTGGAACTACATGATCATCCTTCTCTTCAGATACAATCCAATAATGAGCTCTTGAAGTTAAGCACAATGGCTTGCAAAGCATGTATGCCATTTTTTTAAGTCACACGCAGATAAATGTTACCTGAACCAGCAAGCCATTGTAAATTTTTATTATGCTTAAAATACCATATTTAGCAATTTTAATATTTATAGATTTCTTATTTATTGTAAGCCATCAACAGAATTAAGACGGATGCAAAGTAACCAATGAGCACTACTGCCTTACCTTGACATGTGGTGCCTATCAAGGAGCCTGTGCAATCTTTAATGGTCCTCTGTTTTCAAACATAGCCATTGCTCCCACAATTCATTATCTTCCTGTCCACCTATCTTTTAGCTGTTCTGATGGCTGCTTTTGTTTCCCTTAATTGCACCTGATTTCTGTTTGTATGTATCTCGCTGACAGTACAGACTTGTTTCAGCGCATGCTCTTCTTCAACATTTGGAGCAATGGGAAACAAAATAGAATGAATCCTTTAAATGACTCGGGTAATTTTAATCAGCAAAAATCAGAATCAGAATCAGGTTTATTATTACTGACATGTGTCATGAAATTTGTTGTTTTGCGGCAGCAGTACAGTGCAAGACAGTGCAAGACATAAAGACATAAAAAATGACTCCAAGTTACAAAAATAAATAAATAGTGCAAAAGAGGAATAATAGTGTTCATGGGTTCATGGAGCATTCAGAAATTTGATGGCAGAGGGAAAGAAGCTGTTCCTGAAACGTTGAGTGTGGGTCTTCAGGCTCCAGTACCTCCTCCCTGATGGTAGTAATGTGAAGAGGGCATGTTCCCGGTGGTGAGAGTCCTTAATGATGGGTGCCACCTTCTTGAGGCACCGCCTCTCGAAGATGTCCTTGATGGTGGGGAGGGTTGTGCCCGTGATGGAACTGGCTGAGTCAATCCTGCACATTGGAGCCTCCATATCAAGCAGCGATGCAACCAGTTAGGCTGCTCTCCACCATACATCTGTAGAAAATTGCAAGAATCTTTGGTGACATACCAAGTCTCCTCGAACTCCTAATGAAGTAGAGCCGCTGGTGTGCCTTCTTCATGATTTTATCAATGTGTTGGCCTCAAGATAGATGCTCTGAGATGTTGACACCCAGGAACTTGAAGCTGCTCACCCTTTCCACAGATCATTTAATTTAGGATCCGTTTATATTGCAAAAGAAGATGAAATGTGTCAGAACTATGAAGTAAGTCCTTTTACAGCACAGTTATGAACAGGCAGAGCTTCTATACCTACCCTATCAGTAACCAATGCCTTTGCTTATTCCAATCCTAACAATCTCTTCTCACTTCAATGAAATGTCTTCCCCGCTATGATTGCTTCCACCAAACACCACCTGCACCCCTGACTACAACCAATCCATTCAAAAACCAGTCTCTGAGTATAATGTGCTGCTTGACTATCAAATATATTCAACCATGATTCCTCCACCACCAATTCCAGGCGATCTTTCCTTACCTTTCTATGTGCTCTCTGCTCTTTTGCTTGGTTTTCTGCCTCAGAGAGCCAAACAACAAGGCTGGCAATAAAACCTGAAGAAATAGATGTGCTGCAATTAATGTAGTCAAGACATTTGAGAAGGTCAGTCTAATTTCTTCCACTAACTCTCTTCTATGTTTCTGAATCCACACCGGTTTTGCTCAGATCATGTCTCATCCTACATATTGAGGCCAATTTCTCTGATCACCCCATTCTTTTCCAAGTCTTCATTAATTTCATCTGTTATTGAATCTTAAGTACTGATCTACAGGGGAAAGTAAAAATAATGAAATGGAAGAATATACAAAATATACAAAAATACTGTAACATAAAAATAACATGGATTGATTTGTTCATATAAAATTTGAGTGTAGGTTGCAGACCAATTTGGCTTAGTCCATTTGTTTAAAATTTGATATTAGCATAGTTAAAAGAATGTTGAGAATAGTTCAAGGCCTTTAACATGTGAATGAAGAACCAGTAGAAATGTTTAATAAATTATATGATTTTCAGGTTTTATAGGAGAGTGTAAAAAGGACACTGAATCCCCAAGGAGGAAGGATATTCAAAAGGAAACTCTACTAAAAATATTATGACGAACTGAAAGTAAAAGAAGTCACAAATCCCTCATGCCTGCAATCCTTCAAATACTAAATGAGAAAAGTGCAAAGACCTTCACCATAATTAGTCATAGAGGTAAACAGATCTTTCGGCCCAACAGGTCCTTGCTGACCAAGATGCCCCGTCCAAGCTTGTCCCATTTGCCAGCATTTGGCCCATAAGGTTCTAAGCCTTTCCAATCCATGTACCTGTCCAACTGTCTTTTAAAAGTTGTTATTGTACCTGCCACAACCACTTCCTCTGGCAGCCCATTCCATATATTAACCACCTCTGGGTGAAAAAGTTGTCCCTCAGCTTCCTATTAAATCTTTCCCATCTCAACTTAAACATATGCCCTCTAGTTCTTGATTCCCCAATTCTACAATCATTTATTGAAAGAAAAGTTGTATTTTTATCCTGTTTAAAGGTGGTGAGCTACAGGCCAAATAATGATTCTAGTTTTCTTTCAGCTCCTTCTTTTCCAAATTTATTTCTTCCTCTGGAAATATGAGCCTCAAATTTAATCATACAGTGCATTGTATTTGTCCACATTGTGTTACTTTAACATTATTAAGTCTACCACAAATGTTGCTGAACTCTCCATATTTAAACCTGGGATGAACAATATTATAATTGCAAAATATACACAGGGATATGTTACTTTTGATCCATTTCTGATTTGAGCCATTTCTACTCTTAATCCATCACATAAGTGTTGTTTGTCCTAGCTTTGATGATCTAACATGAAACCCTCATTATAAATCTTATTTCAGAATATAAATATTCTTTGAGGTGGGATCTTGATTGAATTTGATTTTTCTACCTGTGAATCCATAGAATATGATGTTTATTTTGTTGACTAGCCTACAGTTATGTATTTGGTTATAAAACTAGTAATTGAAATCCTACCAGCATTAGGTAGTAATTTTCCATTACCCTGCCTTTACAAGTTAACAAGTATGTGTCTTCATTATTGCATTGCTACAAAGTGTCTATCACTCCCTAATTCTTCCCCAATCAGTAAATTGCAGCTCACTAGCCTGTCACACATGTTTGTTACATTGTCAATAATGTATACCTGAAGATCCCTGTGACCTTTCCTGATGAGTTCAGAAATTCACTAAGCCTTTATCTCCTATTTCCTGATTCAAGAATACTTAGAGCCACATTTACTGCAGTTGCTTGATGTTTTAATTTATACCCAACCAAACGGTATGATGCTTTATCCTTCACAATGGCGGATATGAAACTGAGGAATGAAAGGTCCTGAGGTTGAAAGAAATCACACCATACTTGGATTTCACAGTAGTTATTAACACATCAGTCAATTCCTAGGGGTTAACCAAATATTATAATTAATTCTTCATGTAGAAGCAGTACCACAATTTATAGTCTCGGAACAACATAGCAGGACTTAGATGTTGGCTTTTATAGGAAATGCATGAAAGTTTTTGTTTTATTATTCTTGTAGATGTCAAATTAACCAAGATAAAATTATTTTTTGAATGTGCCAAACAATTTCAAATAAATGCACATTCCGATGATTCAAAACTTTTAAAAGTATACCTAATATAAGTATGTTTATCACAACATTTATGTTGTAATTCATTATAGATTTCAGAAATTTCAGAACTGTCATTTTATTCATTTCCGAATAATTGAATCCATTGTAAATTGAAACTGCCTAAATACTACATTTAAGAAACACTAATGGCATCATTTCCTTCATTATACCATGTGTACTCCCCAAAAATGTCGCCAGTGAACTGCATAATATGATTATCATAGAAATGATAATCCTGTCTGTTGAAATAGCCAAGAGAAGTATTTGACGAGCAAAGTTGTCTCCAGGCTGTAGGCTTTTTCAGAGGTTGATCCACTAAATATTTTGACAACCAAGAATTACACGCTAAAATTGAAGGAGCACCGAGAACCCTCAGAATCTCTCCATGGTGCCACTATAGCTAAAAGTTTTAGCATTATACAAGGAATTCCCAAAACTTCAATCGGTGATCTTTTTATATGAAGATATTACTTCTGCTTTTGATCTTTACTAGGAACCAAAGAAGAAATACTGTAGATATCTACATTGCTGAAAATTTTTTCAATAAAACATTCCCAACTGTAGTGTAAAGCCAATGATGTGATGGAAATATCAAGACAGAATTTTTTTAAAAGTCAGAGGGAGACAAGAGAATGCAGATACTGCAAATCTGGAGCAACACACAAGGACGCTGGAGGAACTCAGTGGGTCAGGCAGCATCTATAGAGGGAAATGGACAGTTGACATTTCAGGTCAAGACCCTTCATCAACGACCCGTTGAGTTCCTCCATCTCCTTTCGTGTTGCTCTGTACAAAAAAATCATTTATTTCTGCTGAATCTATATAAAAAACACTCCACTCAAATTTTACCTTGATTTATATAAACCTTGTAATCAATTCAGTTAGATTGGGAAAAGCACAAATTTCTAGCACAAAGTATTTGAGTATACCTTCATTGTAAGCCAACAATTCAGTATAACATTACCAAAATTACTATGCAGTCATGTATAAATAAAAATAAAATTGATCTTGCAACAGATGAAGAAATCTTCTGAGTCTCCAAAAGGAGCTGAAAATAATTAAAAAGTTTTTAGTAATCAAAGTAAATTGCATTGTTCTGCTATGTGTTCCAGCAACTGATTTAATCGGCAGGAAAAAAGCTTTGGGTGCTCCAGAGGGACAGAAGCATGAGAGCCCAGAGACTACTGAAACCTTTGTTAATAAACCTTTCTTTGGATGAGACTACCAAGGAGCAGCAGGAGTTCCAGTACCTTTGCAAACTGACATCACACAAAAAGACGAGGTCAGCTCATATTTTCTGAATCTACCAGTCTGTACTTCATGCATTGTGAATGGATCATTGTGAAGGATGGGCGGGATGATTGTTGGGTGCTGGGAAATGTCACGTGGATTCCCAAATTTGTTCATAATGTGGGGAATTGGAATATCTACTGGATATTGCAATATGGGAGATGACCACATGACCACTGCCCATGGAAAAACATATCCATTTAATTTATAAATTTGGCTCCCTCATCAGCCTTGCTGTGGCTTGGACCTTGGATGGCTGTGCCCTGTCATATCATGGAGAGGCCCTAAATTAAGCATTTCTAGCGAACCTAACATGTTTTCTCCACTTTGTGAGTAAACTCCCAGCAGCCATCTTGCTGGCTGTCCATACTTATCTGCAGAGTCCACTGGGTGCTAGTAACTTCCTCTGTTCTTTTCACCTGATACTATGAGGAACTGGCATCACTTCAGTGCTTTTGGCACACCACTGCATTACAAGCTTCATAACATTTGTAGATATTATTTCTTCAATTAATTGACTAGTCTGTTCCTTGTTTAACGGTCCCAAACGAAACCTTTTAAATCTATCACTTCTGACCCCTTGCCTTAAGTAGAAAAATAGACCAGCCAAAAACTGTTAGTAGTCAAAAAAAGGCTGTCAGTATAATGTATTTAAATGGAAAAAAAAACATTGATTGGCTATAATTCCACACAAAAACCTGCAGGCATGCCTGTTAACCATTATATCCGTTATAATGAAGGAAGTCAGCAGGATGAATGTATTTATCTAATAATTGGAATGATCCTAGGTTTAAATTAATTCTTACTTCTTTACCTCATTTCAGCCTTTAATATAATTTTCTTTCTCATGCCATCGCCTTCTCTTAGATATTTCATTCACATTATTTTAAGTTGCGTGTTTTTTTTAATTGTCTTGGATGGGCAAGGTTCTTTAATGTTTCTAATTTAATGCAAGTGCATTTCAGTCTAATATTAAAGTATGAATGTTTTGTTTATGCTCCCTAAATTGTATCAGTAAAATATTTAACATAATCCTGTCGTTAAACATTTTGGTCTAATATTAGAATGCGTTGTAATAAATAGTTGACTTGAAATTCATTCTCACTTTGGTAACATTAAGTCTGCCTCTAAAATTAATGAATACTGTGTTTCCAGTGCCACCAATGGAGAAAACATTTCTCAGCAAGTATGCTTCTAAGGGTAATAATGGGTTGTATATATCTTGATATTGCACAAGCACTTGTCAAACCAGTGCAATTTCAGACCTGAATTTAATAAAATTAATTATTTCAAACCCCTAACAATTAATGACATTTGTTTTACTGCTTCCTTTTGAAGTTGTGCTGTTATAAGTTCAGGACCAATTTGTAAAAAATGAACTTCCTTGAAACAATTGATGTTCAATGGCTTTCCTTAGTTTGCTGTAGTGTGTCACATAAAATCAATGTTCTACCTACATGATAATGTCAATGAACATAGCATAACCAATTCATCAGTCTCATGGAATAAATCCTGTAGATTGTTGGCTTATTGGAATTTAAAGCTTAGTCTCAAATATTTTATAGTTACTGCTTTATGTCCAGAGCAAAACAGAATAACGAACCGTGACACTGAATAGTTCTGTAATTACTCCAGAGAGTCAATCGTCACTGGTATAGATTGCTCTTCTAAGTTCATTGTCATTCTGAACAACAGAATTTTCTACAAGTGATGATTATTGCTTGTTATGATATTATTTTAAATTCTATCACAACTTCTGCCATGGAAAAGGTCAGCCTATTGCTAACACATCAACTAATTTTCATCTTTCTACATGCTCTGTTAATCCTGATTAAATGTAATTAAGTATTGTTGGAGTTCACTGATAGCCAAAAGGTAATTTTAATCCTACCAGCCCAGTGCAAAATAGGGGACTGAAACAATAAAAAATAAATTTGGAACCTATTATTTTGGTGGTAAGGACAATGTCCATATTTGAATAAGTAGGTTAGCCACCAGTGACATCATAAAATCTTCAAGAGATGTTTTAGCTGCTGATGCATGTAAGGAAACCATTTTGCTTCCTTCCACCACAACTTCCTCACCCCAGGTGTAGGCTGTGGGGAGGACATTTGAAAGCATAGGAGACCTGGAAAGGCAATATTGTATTATCTTTTGGGGCCAGGTGGAGCAGGATTGTTCTTAATATCTGCTACGTTATGCTAATGCCTCACCTTCTCCGTGTTCCTCCTCCCTTTCGCTCTTTGCAACGTATCTTGCAGTAAATTTCCCTTTGGTACTGGACAACAGTCTCCTGCTGTGTAACATTTGCTTCTGCTGACATTCACCTCTTTCAGGCCCACCACTGGCCATCAGCAGCTTGAATTGCTCTGCTCTCACTCTCCCAGTGTGGGAGTGCTGCAGGGTGGGAGAGAGATTTGGTGCTCAGCTGACAGCCAGTCTCCCAAGTCCTGCTGTGGGTTAAAATTAGATCAATGTTTCTACCTTCACTACAATCTACTGTGAAGCTTTGTGGAATCTGTGTCACATCCAAGAGTCTGTTTGTGCTACTTTAACTTGCACACTTACTACAAAGAAGCTTGTACTGAATGCTCAACTGACTGGCTGGGTAAACTTGCTCTCTAAAATAGATTGCAATAGCTCAGCTACTTCTGATATTTGCTACTATTGTCTATCTTACCCATGAATACTTGATTGAAGTGCAGAATAGTGAGAAAATAACGGAAACCTCCTGAGTCCAGTTTGAGAAGCTTGAAGCACATGGATAATTCTCGAGCAATTTATGTTGATCATAAACTAGGATTCAGGAATATCAAATAGTGGTGTTGCAGATTGGCTGTACAGTTTTGATTCTCTTATATCAATGAGCTGAGAATCTCAGCCATGTGGATATTAAGCAGACATTTGGGAGGCAGCAAGGCTATCAGGTGAAAATTTCAATTACCTTCAAGATTGTAACAATCCTTCAGCAATGTATTGGAACATCAGTCTAGATTTTTGTGCTTAATTCTCTGCAGTAGGATTTCAATCCAACTTTCTGACTCAGAAGGAAGCGTGGTGAATATCAAAGTGCAAAATTAGAGATATGTTTATAAAGGAAAAACACTAATAATTGAGGACATGTGATTTTATTCAAGGAAAATCTGATTCAAGTAGTGTGTCAAACATATACAAACCAAAGGTCAAACACTGCAACAGCTAGTGCCTCAAACACAAGACTTTTAATAAAGTGCAATATCCATGCAATATTCATATGCTAACTTGAAAATAGACTTGTTAACTTATATGTTTGAACATTTGCCCATACAATTGACTCCAATAATTTTACCATGGCAAAATGTCAAGTTATCAGGTCTTTAATTCTCAAGATGCAAGCTTTTACTCTTTCATAGATTATTAAGAGGCTGATCTCATTCCAGTTTTCCGGTGCCACTCCTGTGCCCAGTCAATTGTAAACAATCATCTGCTGCAGTTCTCCTTCCACTTTCCTCGAATTTCCTTAAGTGGTCTTAGACCTAATACATTTGTTTGTTGCACCTCATGAATATTCAAATAGTATAGTTTTCCATTCATTGTTCATTAGCCTGAGTTATCTCCATGGGATGAGTTGGATCCTCTCCTCCCTAATTGCTACCAACATCTTGCACAATGCAAGATGTTGAGGACCTGTTATTTAAAAATTGCACCATATTATTCTTCCCTCTCCCCCCCACCTCACCGAATTGATTTGAAAAGCTGTACTGTATTGCAAATTAAATTTTTAAACCTATCCTTTCACCTGTATTATTCCTTTGGCAACATCTCTCTTAAGTAGCTTTCTAATTCTGCTGCTTTATTTTTCTACAAATCTTATAAGTGGATTTGTTTTATTCATCATTCCATTTTAAAATTTTATTACAAATTTCTAAAATTGTATCTGAATATAAAATTAAGTGCATAAACAAATAATGTTATCAGACAATTGTTAAAATATATAAGGTAGTTAATACGTTAACAAAAGATTAACAATCATCAATATGAAATAATTGGCTGCCTACCATTGAACAAATAATTGAGATACTGAGTGGCATCTCCCCAGCTATAAACTTCCACGTATATGTAGCCATTAATATGAATCAGAGAGTCATAAATACAGAAATGGGCCCCTTGGCCCACCATGTCCATGCCTACATTTGTGCCATCTACACTAATCCCATATGCCTGCATTAGGTCCATACCCTTCTATACCTTTACCTCTTCAAGTGCCTGTCGAAATGCCTGTTAAATGTAGTGATTGGATCTGATTCCACCACTTCCTCTGGCGGGGAGCTCCAGGTATCAACCACTCTCTGTGTGGGGAGAAAAATACATTTCCCTTTACAACCCTTCCTCTCACCTTAAGTCTTTGCTATCTTGTTTTTGATACCCCTACTATGAGAAAAAGATTGTGACTAGTTACCCTACCTACACCTCTTATAATTTTATATACTACTATCAAGTCACCCCGCAGCCCCCTTCACTCTGAGGGAAACAAGCCTCCCTGCATTAAAACATTTGAGCCTGCCAACCCTCCCATGAACCCCAACCTGTCTCCATCTGTTCTGCCTAGTAGACTTGCTTGATTTATCCTCTACATTTTTCTCCCCATCTGCTGCATTACCACTGTGCTTCCCATCCCCCGCCATGTTAGTTTAAACACTCCTGAGTACTGTGAACAAACTTCCCATCAAGGATATTGGTTCCCTTTCAGTTTAGATGCAACCTGTTCTTCTTGTATAGGTTCCACCTACCCCAGAAGTGATCCAAGTGCTAAGGCCCTCCCTCTAGGCAGGCACAGTAGTGTAGTGGTTGCGTAATGCTATTACAGCACCAGCAAGCCGGGTTCGATTCTGGCCGCTGTCTGTAAGGAGCTTATACGTTCTCCCCGTGTCTGTGTGGGTTTCCTCTGGGTGCTCCGGTTGCCTCCCACATTCCAAAGACATACAGGTTAGGAAGTTGTGGGCATGCTATGTTGGCAACGGAAGCGTGGCGACACTTGCGGGCTGCCCCCAGCACATTCTACACAAAAGGTGCATTTCACTGTGTGTTTTGATGTACATGTGACTAATAAAGATATCTTATCTTATCTCATGTTCCAGCCTTTCAGCATGTGTCTATTTGTTGTATCCTCCTTGTTTTACCCTCACTAGCACAGCACAAGGAATAATCCTGAGATTACTACCTGCGAGGTTCTACTTTTGAAACCTTCTGTGTAACTCCCTAATTTCACCAAGTAAGACCTCATCCCTCTTTCCACCTTTGTCATTAGTACCAACGTGTACCATGACCTCTGTCTCTTATTCCTCCCTCTTCAGAATGTTCTGTACCTGATCCAAGATATCCCTCACCCTGGGAACAGTGAGACAACAGACCATTCTGGAGTCTTGTTCACAACCACAGAAATGCCTGTCTGTTCCCCTCACTAATGAAGCCCCCACCACTACTGCTTGCCAAAATTTTCCCTACCCTGCTGTGTGCATCAGAGCCAACCACAATGCCACAAATTTGGCTGCCTCTGTTAGTTTCCTCTAAGAGGGCACCCCACCCCCCAACAGTATTCAGGATGATATACCTGTTTGAAAGGGGAATGACCACAGGGAACTCCCACACTGTCTGTCTGCACCACTACACCTCCTGGTGGTCACCCATCTCTCTTCTTTTTTTTGCCTGTAGCATGACCAACTCACTAAATGTACTATCTGCCACATTTTTGCATCCTGGATCCTCTACAGTGAGTCCAACTGTAGCTCAACTGCTCTATGTAGTCGAACAGGAGCTGCAGCTGCACGCACTTCCCACAGGTAGAGTCACCGGGGACATTAGAAATGTCCCTGATCTCCCACATTCATTGCCTTAGATTCCAGTTCCTTCTACTAAGAAAGAAAGAGAAGAAAACGAACTTTACCTGGTCAGTACTCATCCTCCTCACTGAAGCCAATGCTCACCAAAGTCTGCACTTTGACCTCAACAGCAGCACTTTGAACACATAACCCATGCAAAATGGTTGCTGGCATTATACCTTCCTCTATTTTTATACCTCTCGCTCGCCTAACTTCTACAGCCAATCCCAAAGGCTCATTAGAACAGAAGCAGATCTCTTGGCTCCTCAAATCTATTCTACCATTGTAAGAAAATGGCTGGTCTGTGATCTGACTCCACAGTCACGGTTTTGTTCCATATTCCTTAATATATTTGGTTAACAAAAATCTATCAATTTCACATTTAAAATCAAAAGTTGACCTAGCGCCAGTTGTTAGTTTTGGTAGAAAACTTTAAATTATTCCCACCCTTTGTGGGTAGATATGTTTCTTAACTTCACATTAAAATTCCACCCTTGCACAGACAAAATCCCTTCATTCTCTCCATCACTCCCACTTCTCTGCAAGTTTTGAAGAAATGATATGGAACTGAAACATTAGCTCAGTTTTTATCTCTGCAGATGTTGCCTGGCCATTTCCAACACTTTCTGTTATAATGTCAGATTTTTGACATCTTCAGATTTTCTTTTCTTTATCCTTCCTAATTTCACTCCTAAAGCCTGGTTTTAATGATTAGACCCTGTGCCCTAGTTTTAGCCTCCAAATCTAGCAGAAATATTTTATCATCATCTATCAATATTGCACTTCCTCCATAGTCAGTATATCCTCCCTGAGTTATGACACACCTAAATGAATACAGTATCCCTGGTTTGGTTTAGCCTGGGCTTTGTACAGCTGTAGCATAACTTCTATCCCACTTATACCCATGTGCTCTTGATACAAAGGTAAGAATTACTCTTTTTGATAACACATAGTATTATGAAGTCATAGAGCACAGAAGCAGTCCCTTTGGCTCACTGATTGTGAGCCAACCATCAGGCACCCACTTACACTAGTCTCATTTTATTCTCCCCACATTCCTCTCAACTGCCTTAGGTTCTGCCACTGACACGCACCTGAAGGGTGATTTACGGTGGCCAGACAGCCACCCAACCCCCATGTCTTTGCCACATGAGAGGAAACTGGAGTGGCTGCAGGAAAACCACATGGTCACAGGGAGAACATGCAAACTCCGTACGAGCGGTACCAGGTCGCTGGAGCTGTGAGGCAGCAACTCTTCCAGCTGTGCCACTGAACTTCTCAGACTATGTCCATTACCTGGGCATGACTTTGTAAAGATTTTAATATATAGATCCATGTGTCATAAAGTCATAGATCAATACAGCACAGAAACAGGCCCTTTGGCCCAATGAGTCCATGCCGACCATGGTGCCCAACCAGCTAGTCCCAATTTCCTGCATTTGGCCTATATTCCTCTAAGTCCCGCCCCTCCACGTACCTATCCAAGTGCTTCTTAAATGATACTATTGTACCTGCCTCAACCATTTCCTCTGGCAGCTCAATCCATATACTCACTACCTTCTGCGTGAAATAGTTGCCCCTCAGGTCCCTTTTAAATCTTTCCCCTCTCGTCCTAAATCTATGCCCCCTAGTTTTGGACTCCCCTACCCTGGGGAAAAGACTGTTACCATCCACTTTATTTATGTCTCTCATAATTTTAAACACTTCCATAAGGTCATCCCTCATTCTCCCATGTTCCAAGGAAATAAAGACATAGCCTGGCCAAGCTCTCCCTATAACTCAGGCCCTCTAGTCCTGGCAACGTCCTCATAAATCTTTTCTGCACTCTTTCCAGTTTAACCACATCTTTTCTATAACAGGGTGACCAAAACTGTACATAGTACTCCAAGTGCGACCTCAGCAATGACTTATACAATTGCAACGTAATGACCCAACTCCCATACTCAGTGCCCTGACTGATGAAGGTCAGCGTGCTAAATGCCTTTTTTGCCACCCTGCCTGCTTGTGTCATTATATATCCAACATCTTTAGCTTTTCACTTTATTATTTTTAAGTCATTTTTAAGTGACTTCACAAATGCTGTCTTTGAAAGCCATTTGCTACAGATTTTTCCACTCACAGTCTATTCATATCTCACTAGAATTTTATCCTTCCATCTCACTGCTTACAACAATTGTTATCATTAAGCCATTGCCACTCTTGGATAAATGGCTTTCAATTCTATTAATTTTGCTGTTTAGAAATGTCATGAATAGTTGTAAATCGATATACATCCTACAGGACACCACTAGTCACAACCTGCCCATTATCCTTACTTTCTGGCTTAGTCAATTTCGTAATCAATAATTTGTTTTCATTTCCATCAGCTTCAACTTTAGTTTACATTCTTTCACGAGAAGCTTCAAGAAATGTCTGTTGCAGTCCACATAATTAGCATCTGTAGATGTTCTCCCATCTGCAACAATGGCCATCTTTTCAAAAATACCAGTCAGATTCATCAAACCTAAAACTATCCTTTGCAAATACCTATTGGCTTTCTCTGATAACTGAAAATTTCAGTGTTCGGTACCTCTTCTCAGTTATAGAGTTTGGTGATTTACCGACAACAGATGTTAGGCTAACTGGTCTATAGCTCCCTTGTTTCCCTCTCATAGCTAGGTATCCAGTATTATCTCAACTATTTTCTTCAAAACTCCACCATACAGCAGATTCCCTTCCCTAATGAATATTAGTAAATCAGATGGGGATTTTTCTTAATTATATCCAGTCCTTGGCATTTATTACACTTTAGTACCCCTTTTTAATATCTCTTGAGATCTAATTCCATGACCCCAAACTTTTGGTCGACATTGTCCTGATGCATGCACCTCATTCTTAATATTTACTCTTTCCCCGCCCTCTCAATCACTCCGTCTCTGCAATCCATTATATCTAGGCTCTTGAGTGAGTGGAGTTAATGACAGTTTCTGAAGTGAGACTTAACATTCTTATTGCTATTTTCCCTCATCTTGTTAGCTTGGCACAACCACAAGGGCAAAAAAGAAGAAAAGAAAGTAGAGTTAGCTAAACTGCACAATATCCTCATGTTTTCCAGCTCACGCTCTGAGCCAAAGCATTTTGATGATGGAAACCCACTGCTGTAGGGACGGAAGAGACATGAGGAGATGAATCTCTTCTCTAACTTGCAGCTGGCACTTGTACTATTCTTCCAATCCTCACGGCTTCTTCACTGTGCATTTCAAAGAGCAATTTGATGATCTAATGTAATGAGCTTGAATTCTACCTTGGCAGCAGACAAATTGCAATGTGATTGCTCTTTAATTGCCCTTTCATATAGTCTAGTATTTGTATCAAACCATTATAACTAAAGTAAAGCACTCCTATCCATTGTTGGCATTACACAACCAAGGGGAATTTGGAATATTACTAATAATTCATCTCATATCCTTGTAACCATATTTGTGAGAATCCAAAGATGTTGGCCATTATGTCTATGTGATTCGTTGACATTAATTGCTCTCGTGCTGTTTCTGTGTTAATTGTTCTCAGCTCCTCACTCTCAGTTGCTGGGAGTAACTAGTCATGCCATAAACTTGAACTTAAAAAACCTATTATTTATTTTAAATAATTATTAGTTTTCACTCTGTTTTCTTTTGCTTCCATTTAGCCTCCCTGTCCCTTTCCTTTCATACTTGCATTTCAAAATTTTATTTTTTTGAGCTTTTCTTATTTAAATTTTTCTTCTTGTATTTCCAATGATTATTCCAACATTCAACTACAAAAGCTGGCTAGTTTTCCTTCAGGCAGAATATTGAACTTTAACCATCTTGAATTATTCAGTGTCTAAGTTAAAATTACGTCTTTTTTTCTGATTTCATATATACTAATCATTTGAGGAAATAATTTGTCACTGACCTAAGGAGCTCAAAGTTATCCTGTCAGTCCTGCTGGATGGGTTAATATTGAAAAATGTTTAAATGTTCTGCATTGATGGTAACAATAACAAATGCAACCATGCAATGGACGCAATACCAAATATTTCAATAATTACTAATGGAAATAGCCTGAGATCGTTATACGAAGATACTTAAAGTAGGCAGTATATTGAGGAGATTGAGATGTGGAGAGAAGGACATCGAGGATGGTCTCAGGTTGCAGTCAGGATCATAATGTATTCTGATTGAGAAAATAGGATATAGGAATGGAAACACTTTAAAATCTTAGAAGAAAAAGAAGATTTAAAAGTGAGCTGTGTTGTGCTGAATCGGGGAGAGAAACCAACAAGAAAGGAAGATCAAAAAAAACAAGCAACTAGCAGGCAGTACTGATGTACCTCCCAATAGATCAAATGCAACATAGGTATGATGCTAACCTACAACAAAAATAGCAGCATTTTTATTACCAGCATGTAAGATTAAGATGTAAGAGGGAGGTCAAACAAGAGAAGACCTGATCCTTAACCAGAGTCTCAATATTGCCTTCTAATCAAACTCAGTCACATTGATTTATTAGGATCTAGGCCAGGTCACTGGGGAAAACCAATTATGGGGCTCTGTTTCAAGGAAGAAAAAAACAAACTGTATCTTGATCTGATTGATCACAAAAGGATGGCGTTAATTTGAAAGGAACTCTGGAAGGAGTCGTTCTCAAAGGTTATTTTTGAAGAATGCACATTTATCTATATTTCGACTAATTGCACAAGTAGACATCTTGACTAAGAAATAGCTCTATGACTTCTTTTGTGGTATTAAAACAGTATTATCGGTCATCCTATTGCCACGTTCAAAAGTTGCACAAAGTACAAAAAACAAAGACAAATCAAAGTTGAGTTTATTGTCATATGCACAAGTACGTGTATACACAGGTACATTGAAAAACTTACTTGCAGCAGCATCACAGGCACAGAGCATCATATAAGCAGCATTCACAAGTAAAACATAAATTAAACATAATTTTTACAGGAAAGAACACAATTAGAACAAAAGAATATCCATTTTAGTGCAATGTGATCAAAGTGGTCATAGTGTTGTTAAACTGTAGTGATTAGGGTCATGCCTGTTAGTTCAAGAACCAGTGGTTGAAGAGAAGTAGCTGTTCTTGAACCTGGTGATGTGGGACTTCAGGCTTCTGTATCTCCTGCCCAATTGGTAACTGTGAAAAGATGGAATGTCCCATTTGGGGGGATCTTTAATGATGGATGTTGCCTTCTTGATGCATCGCTTCATGTAGATACTACCAATGGTGGTGGGTGGGGGGGGGGGGGGGCACAGGTGGAATGTGATCATGATGAATTGGGAAAAGTCCACTACTCTCTGAAGCTCCTTATGTTCCTGTGCATTTGAATTGCCGTACCAGACCATGATACAACCAGTCAGGACACTTTCAACAGCTCATCTGTAGAAGTTTGTTAGAGTGTTTGGTGACAAGGTGAACCTCCTTAATGTCCTAAGAAAGTAAAGACACTGGCGCGCTTTCCTTGAGATTGCATCTATGTGCTGGGCACAGGACAGGTCATCCAATTCACAGAACAGCGACATTGTAATATCATCAATTTCAATGCCACGTTCCCTGCTGATGTATTACAAGTTTGGCTGTTATTACAATGTAACAACAGGTGCAATCTTTACAGACAGCTGTTAAAGGACATAACGCAATATAAATAATGCTCCTCCAATTACAGAGATGTTAGTAAATGAATGACTATGGCAATGATGGGAGCAAAATGAGGAAAGGTTCCCAGGGAATCAATGGAAACTGGAAGTTGGTGAAGATCATTGCCTGTTGTGAGAAAGGTTCTTTTGGTATCTTAAAGATAAAGGTCCGGACACAGTCTTTGTAATTTAAAAATGGTTTATTAACAAAGACAAACGTGGGGACAGAATGAATGGGAACAGATGCACACTCACACTCTCAAGCAGGAGATCACAAATGTGGAGGGAAATCGCGACAGAGAGTGAGGTGCACGCGCGCGCGCACACACACACACACACACACACACACACACACACACACACACACACACACACAAACAATAACTGGGTACAAGTGATCAAGGAATAAATACAATGTTTGGACACCCTGATTCTGGACAAACATTGGCTCTTTGGTCTCGGGAGTCCTTAACTAACTGCCCTGAAGTAGTGCACAGCTTACCTCAACATCCTCGGAGACAGAAAAAGAGAGACAACCAAACATGCAGCACTTTTATGCTGCTGGGGGGCTGGGTGGCCCAGCAAGGACAAAGGTGTTTTAAACGAGCCAATAGTAGATGTGCCCAGGAACAAAGGTGCTCGCACAGACCAATCTGAGTGGTCCAGCAAGACAAAGGTGTTTACCTAATGGGGTGGAGCCAAACCTTGATTGACAGTGGTGTCGCTTCCGACCTAATAGGCAATGCTATCATCCGACCATGGGGGTCAGTAGTGTTGTCACTGTCACCTGACCCCGGCCTTTCATACTACATTGCCACAGGAGGCATATTTTTCATACCGACGGGCAGTGATGAATCACAGTGCTACAGCCTGGTGCTCCTGTCAGGAAGGTGCCAGGGAGGACTGTCAGCACATGAGTGCAGAGTCTGAACATATTGAATGATGTAACAGCCATAGCTAACTGAAATAGAGAATTCCAAAGAGCTGTGATCTTCAGAGAGAACAAATTCCTTCTTATCCTCTTCTGAAAAGGGGAGCCCTTTTTTCTGAAACTATGTCTCCCCTTGTTCTAGATACCACCAGGAGAAATGTCCTCTCAGTGTGCCAAGCCTCCTCAGAATCCTTTCTATTACAATTAGGTACCTTTCATGCTTCTAATCTCCATTGAGTGTAGGCTCATTCTGCTCAATCGTTCATTATAAGATAATATGTACATCCCTGTATATCAGCCTACTGAACCTTCTCTAAACTTCCTTTGATGCAAGACCAAAAATCCAGGTGTAGTCTCACCAATTCTCTGTACAGTTGTAGCAAGACTTCCCTATTTTTTGTAGGGAAGTCCCTCCTGCTGATTTTAATTCTGGAGGAAATTAGATACATGGAAAATTAATGCAGTTACTACAATGCACCCCCCTACAATTCTGCTTTTTCCTCTGGCTTGGAACTTTAACCCATTGATTTGTGCAGACGAGGAGGACTCTCAGTCAAAGGCAAAGTGATCCATCTGAAAGTCCTTAGATCAGTCCACAGGGCAAATATTCAGCCTCCCTGCTAGGTTTAAACTGGCAATAGGCAGTGCCAGAAGTAATGCAACAGAGTCAGTCCTAAGTGTCTCCTGGTGGGGTGGAGATAGGAATTGAGTGGTGCGGAGAACAGAATGCAGCTTCGTGTACAGCAAGGAAACAGAGGTTCTCACTGGCTGAGGTTCCCATTCTCCATCTGCAAGGCACTTCCTTCTTTCCCCAGCCCAGCAACTTATCTGACTGGTGGGGATTGTTAGGGTCCCTGTCCATAGCCACTGTTGCCTACCAGCTAGCTGCTACTTCCTCACAGAATCAGGGATGAAACTGGCAGTGTTGATGAAGATAAGAAGCAGGAATTAAAAACCTCCTGGACTGCATCACACTGCATGGTTTTTCACCTACCTTGAATGCTGCTTGCATGAGTCCTGCTGAATTGAAAATCAAGCAGTCAGGCCTCTTTTGATTATTTTCTTGCTGAAAGATAAAAAAAAATTAAGTTAATGATAAGAATTCACACATAATCATGCTTAAATGCTTCAGAATACCAATGTAAAAACCAAAGGGTTATAATCACCATGGTTATCAACTTGTTGCAGAATCTTATTTCCAGTTCACGTAGGTGTCTGAAATGTCTTCTAATGGTGAGTAATTACTTACTTGTGCCTTGCCCAGAACATGCCTATCTCAGTCTCTGTACTCCAATAATTACAAGCACTGTCTACAGTAATTATTTGAAGTTCTCTGTTCACAGCTGGTGCTGCTCAAAATCCAAATTGAAAAACGATAATGATTTGGTACAATTATTATATTGATTTATGGGATAATGGTGCTTGCGCAGCTTATAAAGCACCAGTTTGGTTATAGTTTGAGTTCATAGGGTTCTCATAACGAACTAACAGCAATGTCTCAGACAGCAATGTGCTTACAAAGACTAAATTCAGACCAGGATGACATAATATCCCAGTTTCGTTTTCATTCTCTTTTCATTCATCTAAATTTGACCTACTCATGATCTATGGGTTCAGTGTAAGCAAGAACCTCAAAAAAACAATGCAGGTACCATGTGAATGACAGTCTTTTATAACAAAGAACAAATAAATGTTGCAAATAGCACATTCTTCTGCCAGTAAATGGACAACTACTTAATTTTGTAATTGAGTCCAGCAGCACGCAGTTTGCAAATGATAGTTTTTTT
Organism: Pristis pectinata; assembly: GCF_009764475.1. Taxonomy (NCBI): domain Eukaryota; kingdom Metazoa; phylum Chordata; class Chondrichthyes; order Rhinopristiformes; family Pristidae; genus Pristis; species Pristis pectinata. Next base: position 63,044,246 of record NC_067413.1, read on the forward strand.
TAAAAAGCTGTGATTTTCATCCAAATAATTAATTCTTTGGCACCTCATAGAGAGCATTCATAATCTAAATTAATTCTATAGTTCTTCCCATCACTACAAGAAAATGAAAGGTGTTAACCAATCGGAAAATGAAGAAGAGAGCAGAATGTCAACTGATTTTACCCTTGGCTAATTTTACCCTAGAAAGTTTCAGCAACAATGATAAAAGTTACAAAGAAAGATTTCAGGATCCAGTCTCACACAATTTTTGTGTGTCAAAGACGATTAAAACTCATGCATAAATTAATTTTCAGAGAAGACCAAAACTCTTCATGTATGTTGGAATACTCATCCTCCTACCCTAAATTGTCTCCAGTAGAAACAAGCTTGTTTACAACCACAGCATTATGATCAATACTAAGCTCAACTTTGAACTCAATTTTCACTCAAAATTAAAGACCTCCAACCTCCACTTTCATATTCTCTGCTGCTGTTCTTTCCTCAGCCCTTCTGCTTTTGAAATCCTTGTACATCCCTATGCTACCTCCATACCTGAGTATTCCCTTCCTCAAACACCTCATGAATTACAGTTCAGCTCACTTAAGATCACCTGGGCCTCAGGCTAAGGTCATCATAGCTGGCCATTCACTTTGTCCAAATTTCCTTCTGAGTTAAAATCATGCCTCAGCTGTTCAGGATAGATCTATAGATTTGTACAGTTGATTTCAGAAAAATGTTGGTATCCTCTAACAACATTTTTAGGAACAACTGTCATTTACACTACACCAAAATGAGACTAAAGCAGCAGTTTGCCTTGCTGAAGCTGCACTTTTAATGCCAGAAGAAAGCTCTGTATGCATATATTTACACTTGTATTTACAGGCAGTTTGATTAGAGTTTATATAAGCAAAAACATAGCAACTTAAGTATCACATTTTTTTCACTATTTCATTTAAAAGACTATCTCTCTAACTTAATAAATGGTCAAATTATAACACATATTCTGCTCAACTTTGGCAAACAGCAAAGGCTGAAGTATCAACTGATTGCCTACTAATAAATTTTATACATTGATTTTTCTGTTAGCACATTGGTACTTATTATTTAGGGAAAGAAAGTGTTTGGAAATTCTTAGCATTCTTAGTGCCTCGAGTTATCATTGTACCATTTTCCAGATGGAAAAAGAGGGGAAAAAAAAGACAAACTGCAGGGTATAATGTCTTTTACCTCAGCCCCACTTTCCTGTAAGATCTCATACCTTTTGATTCCTTTAATATCTAAAAATCTGTCAATCTCTATCTTGAATATGCTCAGCGACTAAGTCTCCAAATCTTTCTTCATTAGAGAATTCCAAAGATACACTCTACTCTGGGCGAAGAAATTTCTTCTCACCTTTCTCTTGAATGCCCATCCCCTGTGGCCACCTAGTTCTAGACATTCCAGCCAAGGCAAATACTTTTCCTGCATCTATCCTATCAGCATTCATTAGAATTTATTTACATTTCAATATCCCCTCTCATTCTTCTAAACATAATAGAGTATTTGCCCAATCTGTTTAATTTTTTTCCACAAATGACAAACTTGCCATCTGAGGAATCAAACTGGTGAACCTTCACTGCACTCCCTCTATTACAACTATCTCCTTCCTTAGGTAGGGAGACCATACCTGTGCACAATATTTCAGATGCTGCCTCAGCTGGGACCTATATATTAGGACAGTTTAAATTACTTTTTTAACTTGATTTTCTGTAGATTTCAAGATGAACTTATGTTCCTTCAGGATCTTTAATACTTCTGAAGGCAACTACTGGCTATACTCTGCTTCTTTCATGTTATCCTTCCTGTATCTCACCCTTCCCCTCCATCACTTTCTTTAACTCCTATTTGAATACGATGAGTACTAAGCTATGCAGCCCAAATTGGATTGACATTAAGTAACACAACAGGTGTTCACAGCTTAAGGCAATCATTAGCATTTCTCTCTAGGCCCAATTTTGTGCAAGTAGTGCTCTGTTATGCTCCAAAGCAAACCATAAGTACAATGATGACTCAGTGCCATAATAAATCGGTAACCATTTGGCTGTATATCAAAAGTGGAACCACATAGCACAGTGAAAAAGTGATTGTTCACAGTAATTGTTTCATAGTGTTCACAGATGTGATTCAAATTTACTGGAAAAGTTGCAAGTATATTAGCCATCTTTGATACTATGTTTAGAGCTTATTCAATAAATGTCCAATTTGATCTTGAATTCAAAGAAAATTCTGTAATTATTGATATCGAGATGTGTGCTCTCATGTCAGATAACGTAATAAGACAAAATGCCTTGGGAAATAACGATTGCTGCAGCAGGAATATGTCCATCATTTTGAGGGCACAGCACCTGAGTATTCTGAGCATACGCTAGTGTTTCCACATTTCATCCTAAGCAAAATCTCCATCACAAAGCAAGAATGAAACTTCATAAGCTGAGCTTCATTTGCTTATTTAGATTCCTTTATAGAGTATCCTTCATCTGCAAGATTGGCACCTGGCATGGCATTTGGTTGTGCCTATTATTAACATTGAAAGATTAATTGGATCTATTCCACTCATACTGATGGACAGGTTGCCAGTGAAAATATGACAAAGGTATTTGTTCCGTTTTCTTGCAATTGAAAGGTGACAGGTAGTCCATGCACAAAGAAGGTTTACGCAGCACTATTTCTTGTCAGATCAAGTGCGCGACGGATCTTGTCCCAGATGGCAGAAAGCTCATATACACCAGCTGCAAATCACATACTTTTTAAGGGACAGTATTTTTCAACTGGGGAAAAGAGTGTTTGGCAAACTTTATTACAGACATGGGCACCAGTACCAGGTGGATGGTGTGTGGAAATTTGCATTTTCCAACTGAAGTCCACAAAGAGTCTAACAGGGGAATATGGTGGTCCAGGAGCAATGATCTGCTGCGCAGGTGGTTGAAACTTACACCCTCAACCAGGGGTAACAAACTCTTACACAGTTAAGTAAGAACCAAAATTCAAACCAGAACTGCTATTTTTAACTGGAAGGTGAAGAGTAGATTATGCTCTCCAGCACTGAAGTAGGATTTGATGCCACAAACTTTGTTACTTCAAGCAGTGCTCCTTCCAGACCAAAGTAATGTTATTTTGGTTATATATACACTTGAACTCCAGCTATTGAGATATACTTGGAAGCTGTTAATAGTCACACTAGGCTGCTTGCCAGTAAAATGCAAAGCAAAAACACTCATCAGAAATGAATGCAGATGTAATTCCCTTTCTTACTTGTGCTGAAAGATTCGTTTAGTTTGGTTGCTGGGAAATTTGAAAAATAAACCTAACCTTCTTATAATGTTTGCATAGCAGAAATCTTTTGAAAGAGAAGGCAGCTGCCAGATAATGAATTTTAAACACTTTTTACACTTCAATAGTTATTGTAATTGTTCTTATTTCCAATAATTGAAATGTGAAAGGCCACGTTGAAGGAAAGGGATATAAAATCTCCTACTGGAAGAAGAATGAAGGAGGGAATATAATAAAAGATTTTATTGAACAAGAGCAAATACATTTGAATGAGAATGACTTTGAATATATTTGTCCTTTCTTGACCTCTTTCCAGAATACCAGCTTCAGCCATAATATATACATAGAACATAGAACAGTACAGCTCTGGAAGGCTATTCAGCCCATGATGTTGTGCTGATCTCGATGCCAATTTATACTAAATGTCCTCTTCCTGTGTATCATCCAAATCCCTCCATTCCCTTCATATTCATTTGTCTATCTAAAAGCCTCTTAAATTCCACCAAATTGCTGCTTCCACTACTACCCAGTCCAGACACCTACCACTCTGCGTAAAAAACTTGCCCATCACTTTGCCTTTAAACTTCCCCCCTCTAACCTTAAAAGCATGTCCTCTGGTGTTTGACATTTCAACCCTGGGGAAAAGACTCTGATTGTCTACCCGATCTATGCTTCCCATAATTTTAAAAACCGCTATCAGGTCTCCCCTCAGCCTCTAGAGAGAACAATCAACCTTTCCTTATAGCTCATACCCTCTAATCCAGGGAACACCCTCTTCTGCACCCTCTCCACAGTCTCCACATCCTTCCTATAATGTGGTGACCAGAACTGCACACAATACTCCAAGTGTAGTCTGACTAAAGTTTAATATAGCTGCTGCATGACTTCCTTACTCTCGTAGTCAAAGTATGAGACTAGCATTTGAAAATAGGCTTCTTTGGATGCATGGTGGACTCAGGGGTAGAAAAAAAACAGATAGCAGAGGGTGTAAAGTGCACTGTTGCACTCTTCTCTCTGAATCCTTGTCTTCCTGGCATGCATAATGGCAAACAATGGAAATGGTTCCCTCTCCTGTTCTTCTTTACAAAACCTGCATCACCTACTCTTCAAAGGGTGGTCGACCACCTCATCAAAAAGTTTCATTTGTTTGGCAAAGATCTTGAACATGCTACCCCCCCCAAACCCTATGACTCCCATTCTCATTTTCCACACAAGTCCATGTTATTCCTTCCAATCAAATGTCTGCCCTTCTTGTGAGATCAGGAGTGCATTAACAGAGTTACAAACAACATGATCTGTGTCTTTAGTGCACTACCATTACATATTCCCAATGATTCTCTGCCCCTTCAACATAATTGACAGTCTATTTCTATCTTTATTCTTCACAGCTGCAAAATCCCCTTTGAAATGGATGCACTTGTGGATCTGTCTCAGACCCAACCTGAGCAATTTTGTGCTTCCATTGATGGATTCTGTGTTGGCCCTTATACACTATGTTATTTATTTCTACCACCATTCCTTTGTTATCCATGTCAGTGGTGTTGCCTTTGCTGGATTCTACTCTTAGATTTCTGATCAGAACACCTCTACTGATGAGTACTCTTCGTTTCCACATTATCTTATCCAAAGTTCCCCATAGCTCCAGTTCTCTACTTCATGTGGAGTAAATATTGCTGAAAAATACAAACAGTTCTGAAAAGTACAAACAGTTCTATGGTGAACTGTCAGCATTTACCAGTGGAAATGCCAGCAAGTTTGTGACTTATGCACATGTCAATGTATCCAAGCAGGAGTTCCCAGATTAGTGGACGGATTGATGGCAGCAAATGTCAGCCTGCTCTGCTGAGCTCCTCCAACCTGCTGAGCTCCACCACCAACCTCAATTTGCTCAGTTTCCCTTCAAACTCCTCAATGTATCACTCTTCACAGTATTATAGAATCATAGAATGGTTACAGCACAGAAGGAGGTCATTTGACCCATCCATGCCCAGGCTGCCTCTCCACCAGAACAACTCATTATCTCCACTCCCCTGGCCCCTGCTCTGTGACTCTGCAAATTTTCTTCACCACATTGGCTGAGATGGAAGGGAGAAGTCCCTCGTTTATCTTAAGGATCTTTTACATCCACTCTAGAGGGCTCAATTTAACATCTCACCCAAATGATGACATCTCAGATCACATAGAACTTTCTCAGAAAATGAAAACTTTAAATAATCTGCAGATGCTGGAAATATGCAATAAAAATAGAAAATGCTGAAAACATTCAGCAAGTTAGGTGATGTTGTTTAGATGCGACCTGACCTGCTGCCCAGCTCCAGCATTTTCTTTTTTTAATCTTAGCACCTGCTCAGTGAACAGAATGAAGATTTGCAAATGTTATACCACTACTCAAAAGAGTGGAGAGAGAAAAACATAGCAACCCCTGGACAGTCAAGCTGACTTCAATGATTGAGAGGCTCTTACAGACAATATTCCATGACAAAATTAATTGGTTGTTGGAAAATATGGGTTAGTAAATTAAGACCAGAATGACAAGTCATGTTTGTTAATTGCATTGAATTCTATGAAGAAATAGAGAGATAACACTGAGATATTGTGATTGGTATATATGGACTTTCAAAGGGAATTTGATAAAATAATGTTGTAAACTGGTCAGCAAAATGGAAGCCCATACTATTAAAGCAGCATTGGCTGCATGGAGACAAAATAGGCTGAAGCTTAAAAAGCAAAGAAAACTGGTAAAACTTTGTTTCTAGACTGCTTGGAAGTGTAATAGTGTTCCACTTGCTCAGTTTTGGACTATTGCTTACTTTTAGATATATATCAATGAAATGGACTTGGTATTCAGGGCATAGTTCCAAATTTTGCAAACAAAAAAAAACTTCAAAAATGTACTAAAGGGTGAATAGGACTGTAACAAACTTCAGAAGGATATAGAGAGACTGGCGAAATGGCAGAATTGAGAGATGGAACTCAACACAGAGAAGTGTGAAGTGATTAATTTCAATAGTAAAAATGAAGAGAGACTGTGGCTAGAACTTGCCTAAAAAAGATGTCAGGACAAAAATTGTCAGCAGTTGTATGCCAAACTGTTGGCATTTACCCCTGCAAGCTTCAGAAAGATTGGGACTCCTGTATGGAAACAAGGGCAAGGGCTTGCTGACTGGTCGGCATTGGAGTTTTTAGCTGCCTTCCAGAGATAGACTGCTCTTGGACTCCAGTAACAGAGCATGAACACACAATTCCCCAACAGTTACACTGAAGAATTTGCCAATTTGACTATTGAACCTTTGTTAGTTTAGACCCAGAGTAGGAATAATGAGTACATCCAACTCAATGGAAAGGGAGAAAAAAAACCTTAACCAATTGATTTTTCTTTAATTTATTGAAGTTAGTTTAAAATTTTTATTTGCTTTTGAATGTTTTTCATATTTTTTTTCATTGAACTTTTCATATTTTGAAGATTTTTAGTGTTTCAAGGAGTCAGGAATATTCAGAAGATTTCGGATCCTTAACAAGTTTGATAACTGGCAAGCTTTTTTTTCTGTTTTGTTGGAAGACCTTGTTCTGGCCCCTGTCCCTTAATGCCAGCCTTTCCCTCAATGTCAGCAAAACAAAAGAGTTAGACATTGACTTCAGGAAGGGGGGGGGTGATGTACATGCAACTGTCTACGTCAACGGTGCTGAGGTCGAGAGGGTTAAGAGCTTCAAGTTCCTAGGAGTGAACGTCACCAATAGCCTGTCCTGGTTCAACTACCTAGACACTATGGCCAAAAATGCTCACCAGCGTCTCTACTTCCTCAGGAGGCTAAAGAAATTTGGCATGTTCCCCTTGACACTCACCAACTTTTATCAATGCACCATAGAAAGCATCCTATCTTGATGCATCACAGCTTGGTATTGCAACTGCTCTTCCCGGGACCACAGGATACCACAGAGAGTTGTGGACACAACTCAGCACATCACAGAAACCAGCCTTCCCTCTATGGACTCTGTCTATACTTCTCACTGCCTCAGTAAAGCGGCCAGCATAATCAAGGACCCCACCCACCTGGGTCATTCTCTCTCCTCTCCTCTCCCACCAGGCAGAAGATACAAAAGGCCAAAAGTACACGACACCAGGCTCAAGGACAGCTTCAATCCCGCTGTTATAAGACTATTGAACAGTTCCCTAGTACAATAAGATGAACACTTGACCTCACAATCTACCTCATTATGACATTACATCTTATGGTCTACCTTCACTGCACTTAGCTGTGACACTTTACTCTGCATTCTGTATTGCTTTACCCTGTACTACCTCAATGCACTGTGTAATGAATTGATCTGTATGAATGACATACAAGACAAGCTTTTCACTGTACCTCAGTACAAGTGACAATAATAAACCAATTCCAATTCCAATTCCAATTCCATGATGGTGTTACATTATGTCAGGCCCTGCTACTGTGCAGAGCCTGGACATGCAGGATCAGGATATCTTCAGGCAGCAAGCCAACACCCTCTAATCTGAAGAACAATTTATTACTTGCATTATGGGTCAGTGGCAAGAATGTATTTATCATCATAAGCATAAAGATATAAATGAAACAGGATTGTTTTAAAAAAAGATGGAGAAAGTTGGTTGTATGTTGTCAAATCTTGCAAGATGGTATGACTAAGTTGAGAAGTTGATGAAAAGAAATGAAAAACACTATGATACTGGTGGAACTCAGCAGGCCAGGCAGCATCTGTGGAGAAAAGCAGGTGGCCAACATTCCGGGTCAAGACTTTTCTTCAGGAGTGAAGATAGAAAAGTGCTTGCTTTTCGTTGCAATGTTGCAATGAAGCAACATTGACGGCCTGCTTTTTTCCACAGATTCTGCCTGGCCTGCTGAGTTCCTGCAGCATCATAGTGTTTTTCATCCAGATTCCAGCACCTGCAGTCCTTTGTTTCTCTGATGAAAAGGAATGTTGGACTATGCATTGGAAAATCTGACAGGGAAGTCTACTTTCTGAATATCTTTGGATCAAACAAAAAAGGTTGATGTTGGGAGAGGTGTGGGAGATATGTGGGGTGACTTGTACACCAGTGTGAATTACACTCTAGTAAATTGGACTTGATAGAAATTGATTTATTTTTTCAAAACACTACTTGTCAATATTGGTACCTTCATATTTTCTAAACTTTAGTTAAAACAATAAAATTGAAAAACATAACACATTACATTATGAATGGAATAAATAGGATTTCAAAACATGAATTGATTTTTCTTCATTATGATCTAGAGCTTATACAAGAAAAACTAAATATATTTTAAACCCATGGAAAAATTTATTCTATAATTGAAGTCCACAAAACATTGGAGGGTTGGAGGGGAAGCAGGGGGTGGGGGTGAGATGTCTTTGGATAGTGACTTCTCCACCAATGTAATATACAGTAAATAACTACAGTTTATAAAATATGAGGAAGTAATCCTAACTCTTTGTAAAACTCTGGTTAAGCCTCAAACTTCATTTATGTGGAAAGGGTAGAAAAGACAGTGTTTATTTCTTTTGAGTAGAAACAAACTAAAAAGGTTTCAATAGAGGTGTTCAAAATCATAAAGGGTAAATACGGAGAAACTGTTTCCAGTAGCAGCAGAGTCATTAATCAAAAGACATGGATTTACAATAATTCCCAAAATAAGCAAGAATAAAAATAACTTGCACTTCCATTGTAGCTTTCAATATGTTAAATCATTCCAAGGCACTTTACAGTAGCATTACCAAAAAACATATATCATCAGCTATATGAGATACGCTGATAATTGGCCAAAAGCTCAGTGAACCAAGTGGATTCTGAGCTTCCTGAATGAAAATAAATACGTGATGAGGCAGAAAGATTTAAGGAGGGAGTTTCAGACCTTCGGGTCAAAGCAATTGACCTCATGGCCTCTGCAGCTTGAGAGGCAAACCAATGTTTGACGGATGGCCAAGAGACTAGATCTGGAGGACCACAGAAATTTCAGTGAGTCCCAAGGTGGAGGTAGCTACAGAGAAAAGGAAATGTGAGACATTTGAAAACACTTGATGTGCTTGAAAGCAAAACTGAGAGTTTTATAATAGCAAGACTGGGAACCAATGTAAGTGAGCAAGCTCTGTTGTAGGGGGCAAATGGAATAGCGTAAGACTTTAAGTGCAGGCAAAGTTATGAAGGTGTTTATGCAGGTTAAAAGATTACAAGGCGCTCAGAGAATCATAGGAAATTGCAAAGTTATGGATGTGGATTTCATCAGCCAGTGAGCTGAGGTGGCAGTGATATGGAAATGGAAGTAGGCTGATGTAGCCATGGAACAGTAATGTGATTATTTTGGGATCAAATTTTGGGATCAAATGCATCACTGAGATTGAAAACTCTCTGGATCAACCTCAGATGGATGCCAGGGAAAGGGCTGGAGCTAGTGTCTATGAAAAGGAATTGCAGTGGCAAAGACAACAAGGGGCAAAATAAATTGCACAGTGAATCACCATGACCTGGAAAGCACTGCCTGAAAGAGTGGGGAAACAGAAGAGAAATGGATGAGTACTTGAAGCAAAAGCATTTCAGGGCTACATGGAAGGAACAGGAGAGTGCGGCTAAATCAAACAGCCATTCAAAGAATCAGCTTGATGGGCTGATTGATCTCCTGAGAAGTATCATTTTATGATTCCATAAAACAGGAATAGATTGAAGCTGAGCACAAAATAATTTAACAGCCCCAAAGGACCACAGCTAGGATGATTGATGGGTAGTTCAGAATAACAGAACGATTCGGCATTAAGTCAGACTGATGATTGGCAAAAGAGAAGCAGGGATATCTGAGGTGCTGAATAATGAGATCTCCAAGAACAGACGATTGAATTTTCCATAGTCTTAAATGTTCAAGGGAAAAAATAACAAAGTTAAGAGTATGATGAAGAGAACAAATTAATGTTATTGGAATTGAAGTTCTATGAAGAATTAATGCTGTGATAAAATAAATGGAATGCATGTTATGAAATATATTACTGGTAACATTCCATTTTTCAAAAAGTATTTGATAAATTATCAGATAGGCAGCTTGAAAATAAAATGAAGTAACTTTATTAAGAAGGACATGTCAGTGCAGAGAGTAAATTAGTTAAAATGCAGCAAATAAGCTAATGGCCACCAGATATGCTTTGAATTGGACAGATCCATGTCCTTCAGGGATCCCTGTAGTACCTTTATTCTTCTCTCACTGTATTTGGGTTTAGGGACCATGTTACTAACATTGGCAAATGACACAAAACAAAACAAAAAAAATGTTTGAAATACTCAGTCAATCAAATAGCATCTGTGGAGAAAAAAAAAGTCATTAACAATTGAAGAAAACTACGAAAGCTGGAAACCTGAAATTAAAACAGTAAGTGCTGGAAACATCAGCAGGACAGGCAACATCTGTGGAAGGAGACTCGCATAACGTTTTGAATCCAGGACTCTTTGTCAGACTGGCAAAGGGGGAAAAATAAGTTCATTTTCAGAAGCAAGGAAGGTGGGGGAGGAAAAGTAGTCTGAGGAAAAGGAAGCTGGAAAAGATGTAAGCAAGCAAGAATATCTTATAAGCTAAATATTTGCCAAGCCTGTTGCTCAAAACAGTGATGGACACAAAGCACCCAAACCTAGAACTTCAGATATATGAGAATTGTGCCTCAGCTATGATCATAGCATTGTCCCAGATGCAGCTATCCCTATACAGTACATGTACACAGTCATGTACAAACACAGTGTCTGTCTTTTAATGGACCATCTTCCTACAAGACAACATTGAGCTCAAATTCATAATGATCAGCAAGTGGCAAAATGCATTTCATCATGATATGAATGAAACTCAACACTTTGAGCTAGCATGTCTAACCAGACTAAGGCAAAAAGCCAAGGACCCAGAATCAGGTTTAGTATCACTGAAATTTGTTGTTTTGCAGCAGCAAGACATAAAAATTACTGTAAGTTACAAGGTAAGTAAAAAGTGCAAAAGAGGAATAATGAGGTAGTGTTCATGGGTTTATGGACCATTCAGAAATCTGATGGCAGAGGGGAATAAGCTGTTATAAATTGCTGATAGTGTGGGTCTTCAGGCTCCTGTACCTCCTCCCCGACGGTAGTAACTTGAAGAGGGCATGTCCTGGGTAGTGAGGGTCCTTAATGATGGATGCCGCCTTCTTGAGACACCCCTTGATGGCAGAGAGGATTGTGCCCGTGATGTAGCTAGCTGAGTCTACAACCATCTGCAGCCTCTTTCGATCCTGCGCATTGGAGCCTCCATACCAGGTAGTGATGCAACCAGTCAGAATGCTCTCCACCATACATCTATAGACATTTGCAAGAGCCTTTGGTGACATAACAAATATCCTCAAACTCCTAATGAAGTAGAGCTGCTGGCTTGCCTTCTTCATGATTGCATCAATGTGTTGGGCCTAAGCTAGATCCTCTGAGATGTTGACAACCAGGAACTTGAAGCTATTCACCCTTTCCACTGCTGACCCCTCAGTGAAGACTGGTGTGTGTTATCCTGACTTCCCCTTCCTGAAGTCCACAATCAATTCCTTGGTCTTGTTGATGTTGAGTGCGAGGTTGTTGTTGTGACACCACTCAACCACTTGACCTATTTCACACCTGTAGGCCTCCTCATCGCCATCTGAGATTCTGCCAACAACAGTGGTGTACCACCAGATTAAGTTATGCATGTCACCATTTCTAGTGGAATTTTCTAAAGAATTTCTGTAGTGTACAAATTGCCAAGGTATGCAATGATATTGCCGTCATGCATATGTGATGAATGTACACCCAATAATAGCTGCAAGTACAATGCTAAAGCACAGTTTGGTCAGGGCTAAAACACATGCAGTAAGGTAAATATTTCATGCTCTTAATCTGCTTTTTGCCATTATACCATGTGATGTAAGAGAACTCTCTCATTTATACAACCATCTATCAAGAGCTACTTATGTTCATTAATAACTTACAATATTTAAAGAAAACACTGGCATCAAAATATTTGAACAGTTAATTATGATTCATAAAGTGATTGGGAAATATTGCAGATATTTCAAGTTTCAAGAATGACCAAATTTGGTGTATACCATACTTTGGCTATATGATAGACATTGTTTTGTTAAACCAATTTCCATAATAATTTTAAACGACTAGATTCAAAAAACATACATGTATTATAAATTTAAATGTTTATTTTTGTTTGTATATTAACCAAAGCAATAACACCCGGATTATTGTCTCGTGTATTTTTTTTTCTATTATACCTTCACTCATTTCACTTACTTGTCACATTTTGCGATGCAAGAATTTGGTATCACATTTGGTTCAAATTGTCTTAGCCGTCATAGCATGCAACAATTGAAAGTAAGAGATAAACATTTAATAGAAAAAAGTAAGGCAAGACAAAAATAACAAATCCAGATCAAACTCAGAAGAAGCTATCAATAAAATAGTCAGAAAACCAGTGAAATTACTCAAAATATGCTTTGAAGATACTCTTAGAGCCATTCAGAAACCTTACTTTACCTAAAAACTTAACAGTGGAAGTTGGACAAATAATAAAATCATTGCTGAAATATACAAAATGTGCAAAATAAAGATTCATTTTACCTGTGTGTCTTTAAGATATAGCTCATACTTTCAGAAGTCTGCCAGTTAGAAGTTTGAGACCTTGGGAACTTCCAAAATGTCAGCTCAAAGGAAGTTGTTAAGCTTTGGTGCATCACTCCCAAATATGAAGCCCATTTCTCCTCCACTCCTATACATCAGTGGGAAATGACTGACAGCAAAGCCACCCAGGGAAACTGATCTTAACCGCTAAGAAAACCATTTCTTGCCAAAAATAAAGTATTAACCTTTCAGCTTGTTTTTAGAAACAAATGGAATATGGAATATATTTTATGTACTTATTATATAGCGATAAATGAAACTGCATTTGAACTGTTACATTGTTCAGTCTTTTTATTTGTATTATTTATTATGCAATATATTGAAATAATCTCAATTCTTTGTGCTCATTTAATTTAAAAGACAATTAAAAAGTGATTGATCAAGAATGCTGAAATTCTGAAAGAGGATTGGGAGGATCATGTTTTGTAGTGGGCAGTGGTTCTGTGGGGAAGTACCACCCTCCACTGTTCACCACATCTTTGACTTGCACATCTGTACAATGTGGTAACAAAGAATAGAATACACTACAGGTAGTCCCAAGGTTATGACAGGGTTCTGTTCCTGAGAACTGTTTATAACACAAACTACTCATAAGTTGGAAATGAACAGAAACAGTGTGTGGGAGAGGATCACAGAAACAGCTGTGATGGGAGAGAGAGCAGGCCCGGGAAGAGCAGCCGCCAGCTGGCCTCACTGACTTAGTGAGCAAGTGAATCTGCTCAGCACTCCCAGCTCTGCTCAGCTCCACCCACCTCCCCCCCCCCCCAAATGTTATGGCTCGAGTCTGGGGGATGATTTTGGGGAGAGACGGCATGCAGAAATTCCCCATTTCCGCACGGCAGAAGATGCCTGCAAATCCATCCCATCCATCCCGCCAGAGTCCCAAACGCTCTCTATATATTCGACCGTCCATAAGTTGGGTGCTCGTAACCTGGGGAGGACCTGTAGAGGTCATGTGACCTCCTGCTCACTTACTGGACTCAGTTCTGAGTCCAGGGGAGGAGTTCCGTTTTGCTGAATGGGGTCAGCAACCAAAATAACTTATTTTTAAATGTTTTTAACTATTTTAATTTTAAAAATTATTTGAAATATATTTCACCTGTTTTTAAATTCTTCTGATTATTTAGAAACAGTAGAGAAGGTGGTTGCTGGTGGTGGGCTGACTGAAGACCATCGGGAGAGTCCAGGGAGGGATCCTTGGTTTCTGCTGCCTGAAGTCTAATTGCTGCTTGTGGACCACTCTGTTTCTCAGGATGGTTGCAGCAGCAAGGCCTCAAGTTCAATAGACTGTAAAAGATAAGGCAACTGTGGGAATTACAGGGGCAAAGAGGAGGGGTACCAATTGCTAAGTACAGGCTGGGTCAAGTACAATATGATCTGATTATCTGAGCTTTGAAGAACATTCTAAATATTCCATCTGGCAGGTTAACACAGCTGCTTAGGAACACCAAATACTTTGTGAATGCTTTGTGAATTATTAAAACCAAAGGAATCTTTGATGAGACCTGAATGAAGCAGCATTGAATGATTGTATCATAGAGCCATTATTACACAGAAAGAGACATTTAACCCTTTAGGTTCATGCTAACTCCATGCGGAAAAATTCAGTTGGACTCATTCCCATAATCTTTCCTGGTAAACTTGAATATTATTTTCCTTCAAGTGCCTGATTCCCATTTGAAAGTCCTGATTGGGTCTGTCTCTACCAGCCTACAGTCATTTCTCCTGTGCTTTTTATCCTTTATTTCGAATTTGTAGCTACTAATCCTTGCACCACTAATGAGAAATGTGTGGCCTAGAAATTCCTTTGCACAACTCCAAAGGCCTAAACGTGAGTTGTATTTCAGGACTCAAAAGGTGGATGACAGAAGATCCATTTTGAGAGATGGCCCTTTAAGTTGCTCCATTTCAAGGGTGACAGCGCTTTTAAAACCTGGTTCTTCTGTGAGTAAATAAGAACTGTTGGTATTGATATTGGTATTGGTATTGGTTTATTATTGTCACTTGTACCGAGGTACAGTGAAAAGCTTGTCTTACAAACTGATCGTACAGGTCAATTCATTACACAGTGCAGTTACATTGAGTTAGTACAAAGTACATTGATGTAGTACAGGTAAAAACAATAACAGTACAGAGTAAAGTGTCACAGCTACAGAGAAAGTGCAGTGCAATAAGGTGCAAGGTCACAGCAAGGTAGATCGTGAGGTCATAGTCCGTCTCATTGTATAAGGGAACCGTTCAATAGTCTTATCACAGTGGGGTAGAAGCTGTCCTTAAGTCTGGTAGTACGTGCCCTCAGGCACCTGTATCTTCTACCCAATGGAAGAGAAGAGAAGAGAGAATGTCCCAGGTGGGTGGGGTCTTTGATTATGCTGGCTGCTACACCAAGACAATAAGAGGTAAAGACAGAGTCCAAGGAGGGGAGGCTGGTGTCCGTGATGCGCTGGGCTGTGTCCACCAACTCTCTGCAGCTTCTTGCGGTCCTGGGCAGAGCAGTTTACCGTACCAAGCCGTGATACATCCAGATAGGATGCTTTCTATGGTGCATCGGTAAAAGATGGTGAGAGTCAAAGGGGACAAACCAAATTTCTTTAGCCTCCTGAGGAAGTAGAGGTGCTGGTGAGCTTTCTTGGCCGTGGCATCTATGTGATTTGACCAGGACAGGCTGTTGGTGATGTTCATACCCAGGAACTTGAAGCTCTCAACCTTCTCGTCCTCAGCACCATTGATGTAGACAGGTGCATGTACACTGCCCCCTTTCCTGAAGTCAATGACCAGCTCTTTAGTTTTGTTGACATTGAGGGAAAGGTTGCTGTCATGACACCATTCCACTAAGCTTTCTATCTCCCTCCTGTACTCCGACTTATCGTTGTTTGAGATACGGCCTACAACGGTGGTATGATCTGCAAACTTGTAGATGAAGTTAGAGCAGAATCTGGCCACACAGTCGTGAGTGTATAGGGAGTAGAGTAGAGGGCTGAGGACGCAGCCTTGTGGGGCACCAGTGTTGAGAATAATCGTGCCGCGGGTATTGTTGCCTATCCTCACTGATTGCGGTCTGTTTGTTAGAAAGTCAAGGATCCAGTTACAGAGGGAGGTGTTGAGTCCTAGGTCTTAGAGTTTGGTGACAAGCTTGCCTGGAATTATTGTATTGAATGCAGAGCTGTAGTCAATAAACAATAGTCTAACGTATGTTTCTTTACTGTCCAGATGCTCCAGAGCTGAGTGTAGGGCCAGGGACATGGCATTCGTTGCAGACCTGTTTTGCTGATAGGCGAATTGCAATGGGTCCAGGTTGTCTGGTAGGCTGGAGTTGATGCGTGCCATGACCAGCCTCTCAAAGCACTTCATGATGGTGGATGTCAGAGCCACTGGTCGGTAGTCATTGAGACATCGAGAACTCTTTGTGTTAAACCAATAAGATTGGAAGTCTACTACTACTATTGACATCATGCTGTTTCATAGACTGGCAAAAATTCTCATAAGAACAAAATGCCCTAAAATAAAACAATGAATTTCCTGATTGATGAACCCAAAAATATATGCAGAGATATGCCCTTTTTTTTAAATCAATAAGACTGAAAATTTAACTGCCAACAAACTTTATGTGTTGCACATCACTGAGGGAGTTTTTACACTGGAGAAGACATGTCAGGGTAAAGGGAAATCCTGTTGAAAAGTCAGGAGTCCAATTTACTATTGAGTGCTAGGACACCCAAAAGTGTGAGCAAACTTGTTCTGCTTCAGATGAAGACAATTTTTAACTGCATGGTATAAGTACTGTGAGACCAGTTGGTTCTTAACCGCTAATGAAGTCCATCAGAGATGGATGCACATGAGCCATGGGGAACTCACACAAAGTGTCTGTAGCTTGTTCCTTTACTTATAGTCATACACTTGCTTCAAAACAAAATTTTTCCATATAGCTCTAGCTATTTCCACTGCTTTGACAGGGAAATCATCCATTGCCTGTAGAATATGAATTCTGTTTTCTATATTTGTCATAGCTTCTTCATAAAACATTCTCAGCAAGGTATCTGCAGTTGTGATTTGGATCAACACAAAAAGTACTGGATGAACTCAGCAGGCCACAGAGGGAAATGAACAGCTGACGTTTCGGGTTGAGACCCTTCATCAGGACTGGAAAGAAAGCAGGGAGATAGCCAGTATAAAAAGGTGGGGGGGAAGGGGTGGAACAAGAGATGGCAGGTGATAGGCAGGTGAGGCCCTCACCTGGATCCAGCTGTCAGCTCAGGGTGCAATGTCTCATGACTGTTGATCACTGTGCTCAGCTCCTCCAGTGCCAGCTTGACATTTGCCAGGGGTGGAATGTATATCACTACCAGGATAACAGCAGAGAATTCATTCGGCAGATAGAACATTTGACACTTGACTGCCAGATGTTCCAGGTGGGGGGTGCAGGACTGAGACAGAACTGTCACATCTGTGCACCACGATGAGTTAATCATGAAGCAAATGCCGCTGCCTCTGCCTTTATCTGATGCCGCTGTCTGGTCTATGTGGTGGATGGTGAAGCCCTCAGGCTGGAGTGCTGTGTCCAGAGTGCTGGGGGTGAGCCATGTCTCTGTGAAGCAGAGTAAACAATAGTCCCTGATGTCCCTGTGCTACTGCAGGTCTTCAATTTTATTTTACACAGATGAACCATGCCATTAACATTTTGCTGGGTCATCAATGCATAGGGAACTGGCATTGGTTTACATTGGATCAGTTTGGCATTTGATTTTAGGTATGAGATTTGTTTCTTTTGGTGCCTGTGCATGAAGCCTTTCATAATTTTCCAGCAGCTCACTTAAACATAGTTGTGATGTATTTGCACTGCATACATTTTTCAATCCATTCTCAATTCTCCCAGTGAATCTCCTCCTATAGAGCAGATCAATTGACATAATCAGCCAGGCAGTCAGTAGCCTTGTCTTTTGATTATCATAGAGGATGGCACGTTCTATTTATCCAAATATTCTCAAGTTTCTCACTGGAGTACATTCTCAATGTTCATTTGTGCCTGGCTAATGGCACCTTATGTTTCCTACCTATGACGGAACAGTCTATGGCTGTGTCAATATTCATATTGATGTTTTGATTATTGATCTTAATTTTGAAATTTATGTTTTCTGTTTAATCATCACCAGTGACCTTTCCAATGATATGTAAACTTCCCTTCTGTGTTTTTTCTTCTATAAGGACACAGTTCAACAGTCACTATTTAAGCTTGTAGCTCTCTGTTTAGCCCTTCATTCAGAGGCTATGTACCCTTCTTTCTAGAGATGAAACAAGTTGCTGCTCTGAACTGATACATATGCTGAATTCTCTCCAGGCCCAGTGTTTGCAGTGCTAGCAGTCATCTGATCCAACCTCAACATGAGATCTTCTGTTGCTGCTCCTGACATTGATTCTTATACCATATTTACATTAATGTTCTATTTTTGGTGATCATTTTTCCATAGATATAGCTACCTTGAGTACGTATTGAGCAATAAATCTTGAGTGTTAAGTAACTAGGACTGAAGATGCAAATTTCTCCCTCAGCATGCAATTCAGAAATGCATCAAAGTTGCAATGCAAGAGATCTTTCAGAACAGCTAAATATCACTAATTATTTCTCCTCACTTCTGGCCAAACTTACAGCTTTCCACAATCTCTGCTGGCACAGAGTTAAAACGACTTTGTAACTCCTCTATTGCTTTGTTAAGTAGGAGACCGATAGTATGTCAAAGTCAAATAAGTATCTGTCCCTATTTCTTCTAACAAGATCATCTTCTTGCATTCACATACGGTGTCATTCATCTTCACCCTGGTCTCTATATCAATAATGATATTCATTTAAAAAACATTTCCATCCTTTCAATGTACAGATTGAAGAGATCCTGTGCCTTGTCTTCACTGAGGTTTCTGTTGTAGTCAGTTTGTGATTGGCCTGCCATTTTGTATTATCTACTGCTTCAACAATAGCTTGTCCTTTGTTTTTGTCCACACTGAATTTTGCCTGCAACACATTTCATCTTTCCTCATGTTCCTGCCTGCATCTTAGACATGCCACAATTAATTGTGAGCTTCACAGAATCACTCTACCACAAAGGCAGGGGTCAGTCGATGACATTAACGACTTTGTCACTTTTAATGGCTGTGATTCTTTGCTATCTTCACCAACGGTACAGAGGAATTTCTAGGCTACAAGGTCTATAGGCAAGCATCCTTTCAAGAAGGGGAAGAGACTTCCAGGCAAGGTGAGTCTCAGGTTAAATCTCTACATTACAAGATGTTGTGAAACATATAAAGTATTCTTTTCAACTTTGATTTAATGTGTTCACAACAGCTATTCAGACATGTATTACACTATTTATAGCTCAAACTGCCCAACTAGTAGACACCAGAGTAGTGTTCCAACAAATTGCTGAAACTGACCATATTCAGCAGTTCATCTGCAATATTACAGAATTGGTGCTATCACTGTAATATATCAAATGTCTGTAATGTTTAGACATGGAACACTCTAATTTAGTTGCAAGGCAACGTTATCCCATGGGTCTACGAAATACAAACCACACTCTCAATTAATCTACAGTTCAGTTGTAACTCTCCTGAGAAAGAAACATAAATAAATGATCTGGAAACATAAATCATCAAACAAATTTATATGTTAGATATGTGACAGTATTTAAATTTATCCTGGAAATTAAGCAAATTAATTCAAAATTTGTAACTATATAAATTTCTGAACAGTATTCTACCATTAGAAGAATATGGAAGTTCCTTTAGAAAAGGAAAGTGCGTTACAGCATCATCCCAGAAATTTAACTATTAGGTGATCAGCATTGATCAAACTTGATCACATAGGAATTTATAAAATCAATATAGGCATTCTATCTCTCTGTAAGATAAGATAAGATTACTTTATTAGTCACATGTACATCGAAACACACAGTGAAATTCATCTTTGCACAGAATATTCTGCGGGCAGCCTGCAAGCGTTGCCATGCTTCCGGCATCAACATAGCATGCCCACAAACTTCCTAACCCGTACATCTTTGGAATGTGGGAGGAAAACCGGAGCACCCGGAAGAAACCCACGCAGTCACAGGGAGAATGTACAAGCTCCTTACAGATAGCGGCCGGAATTGAACTTGGGTCACTGGCGCTGTAATATCGTTACACTAACAGCTACACGACCGTGCCTGCCCTAAGCTACTGTGCCTGCCCTGTGGCTAGGTGATATTTCATTCATCTGGAGCTTGGTGACATTTCATTCATATTCAGGCTTTCTGAAAGTAAGTTCTCAGGATGTGGATGTCACCTGAAAGCTGGCATTTATTGCCCAGTCCTAGTTACCCTAATGATGTTCCTGCCCTTGGAACTGCTATGATGCATGTGTTGAAATTCCAAGATTTTGACCCAGCAATAATGAGAGGATGGGATATTTTTCCATGTCAGAAAGTCTTGTGGCTCACAAGGGAGCCTGGAAGTGATGGTATTGCTATGTATTAACTGTTTTTTTTCCTCAGTTATGGAGTTTGCAAGCTTGCTAAGTACAGTTCCCGCCAGAAGGCTTGGTTGAAGGTTGAATGAGAGGAGGGGCAACAGAAACATTACACCCAGGTCATGGATGCAATGTAGGAAGAATCTTATTAACCAGTCAGATAAAAGTGAATACTTCTGCTATTTCAACTATTTTCTGTTCTTAAACCTGCTCCCTTCTCAAAACTACTCAGCTATGAGCAGCCCTCTGCTTTTATTTCATATGTTCTTTGTCGGCTCTTCATTCATCCATGCACTCCCAACACACAACCAAATCTAATAGAAGGTGATTCAAGGTACCCTC
The DNA here is from genome assembly GCF_009764475.1 of Pristis pectinata. Lineage (NCBI taxonomy): Eukaryota > Metazoa > Chordata > Chondrichthyes > Rhinopristiformes > Pristidae > Pristis > Pristis pectinata. The sequence goes on from NC_067413.1 coordinate 63,065,056, forward strand.
ACCAAATATACATCAACTTCCAAAATGTGTTTGTCATGCTCCACATCTGGGTAAGCTTCCTAATTATAACGACAATATAAGTGCTTCCTCAGGTGATTGGTTTCCCACCATTATCATCCTCTTCCTCCCTGTATTCCTCACCGAAAGATGAGCAATGAGACCTTCAGCTTCTACATATTGACCTATATTCAGAGATTGAGCTTAGAAATAGATACTAATCGGTACAGTTAGGTAATAATTGATATGGTTAGGGACTAGTTGTTGAAAAGATTATTACATCCCAAAGACATGTGGGTTGGTAAGTTAAACAACCACTATAAATTGCCTGTAGTATGTAAGTGACTGGCAGGATCTGCAGACAGATGGTGAGAATGTGGAAAAAATATAGGATTAGTATAAATGATGGTTGATGGTCGACACAGCCTCGGTGAGCTGAGAGGCCTGTTTCTGTGCTGTATGTCTCTATGACCTCTCCCCTGTGCATGTGCTGAACCCACTACAGAATGACATCACTGTTGTGGTTGGTGATGGACTTTCTCTTCTGAGTACTTTCCAGTCATTTCCATCCTGATCTTGTCGATTCAAAATCTTCAAAGGTTGAAAAAACATTAGTATTCACACAAGCACTCTCTGCAAACATTTGCCGGGGGAATTAAGGACAGCAGCTGCAGTAAGTGAGCCTTTATTCTGATGGGACAGAGACAGGTTTAAATACCCACCTGAACTGCTGCTCAGACTTGCCTAATGTTCCCTGGTCAGTTTCCTAGGAAATCTATTTGGATTAGATTTGGAGCTGCGTTAAAATTAGTTTTAAAGTACCTCAACGAAATCTAATTTGAAATCGAAGAAGATACACAGCAATGTTGGTACTTCCTTACATTCAATTAAAAAAAAACACTGATTTCATGAATAAGTTTCTCATTGGGGTCTAAATATTGTGTTGTTTAAACTTAAATTGATGTGTTGCCTTTCTAAATAAATGCAAGATTTGCACCCTGACCTGCTTGCCGCTCATTTGTTCTTTGGGAATAAAATTTCTCTCATTCACTTTCAATAAATTTTATGAGAGGCATGTCCTCAATCAATGAGGAAGTCCAGACTTCTGATGTCACATATTGCAGCGCATCATGGATCACACCGATGCTACCCGTTGATTTTTGCAACCGAGCAGATCCAAAGGTGATGCCAGCAATCCTCTCTCAGCCATTGCATGAGGTGCAGTGGACTGCAAATAACAAATAGGCTGTAGAAGACAGAAACTAAGGCACCATCCAGGAAGCATCCTGATAACCTTCTGAAACCTCTTGCTGTCAAAGGTCTTTTCAGTTTCCAAAAGTTTCTGATGGCAGTTGCAAAAAAGTGAAATAATGAAATTTTTAAAAATTATTCAAACATCGATAGCTTATAAATATAAGTAAAACACTTGAACATTCTTATTAATTAGTTTTAAACATAAATATGCCTTAAAATGGAAAATAAGCAAAAGAACATTTAAACGCAACCTTCATACTGAAGTTCAGCCACCCTATTCAAATCAACAGATCCACACTGGATGATTTAGATGTCACTCGCTTTGAGCTGAGGAGTATACAAAGAGTATCCAACCTCTCACAGCTCAGCAACTTTGGACATGATGGTGACCATTGGCCATCTGTCCAACACGTTCTGGATCATTGTGTTTTAGGTAGTTTAAATAAATGGAAGTATGTTTAAATGAAATTCCAAGCATATATTATCCACAGTCACCTCTTCCTCTGTAGGCCTCTTTTAAAATGGGATGGTATAGATCAGATGTATAATAGTCTATCCTAATGGGTGGATTGGATGATCATAGCAGTGGTGCACTGTTGAAAAGTTCATCAGTGTTACAAAGATTCAGTGAGGTTCACTCCAGGGCAACTTGGTTTAATTTCCTCTATAGTGCTACAGAAGGAATAATGAACTGGAAATGATGCAGTTTTATCTGTTACTGATGCAGAAGTTATGGCAGATGTGCAAGAGTAATTCACATCTGGAGGTATCAAGTATCTGGAATGACCTGAAACAAGCCATAAATGGTTGTTATCGCATTGCAACCCATGATTAGTCAGTTTTCAAACATGTAGCTATATGTTTTTCAAGCATGTTTTTTCAAAAATGTTGCAGCTATATAGGTCCCTGGTCAGACCTCACTTGGAGTACTGAGCTCAGTTCTGGTCGCCTCACTACAGGAAAGATGTGGAAACCATAGAGAGGGGGCAGAGGAGACTTACAAGGATGCTGCCTGGGATGCGGAGTGTGCCTTATGAAAGCAGGTTGAGGGAACTCGGCCTTTTCTCCTTGGAGAGACGGAGGATGATGGGGGGACCTGATAGAGGTGTATAAGATGATGAGAGGTATTGATCAGGTAGATAGTCAGAGGCTTTTCCCCAGGGCTGGATTGGTGGCCACAAGAGGACATAAGTTTAAGGTGCTGGGGAGTAGATATAGAGGAGATGTCAGGGGTAAGTTTTTTACTCAGAGAGTGGTGAGTGCGTGGAATGGGCTGCCGGAAATTGTGGTGGAGGCTGATACGATAGGATCTTTCAAGAGACTGTTAGATCGATATATGGAGCTGAGTAAAATAGAGGGCTATGGGTAAGCCTAGTAACTTCTAGGGTAGGGACATGTTCAGCACAGCTTTGTGGGCCAAAGGGCCTGAATTGTGCTGTAATTGTTCTATGTTCTATGTTCTATGTAGCATTGAAACAAACATTCTGCATAATCTAATTTCTGGGCCAAGATATCCAACCAAGGTGAATGGTGATGATCTGATGCTCATAGAGGAATCAGTTTATTTCAGTATATTGGAATATGCAAATTAGCAGCAGGAGTAGGCCACTCAGCCCCACATTCTTGCTCCACTCTTCAATGAGGTCATGGCGGATTGTAACCTCAACTCTGCATTCCTATCTATACGCGGTAATCTTTCAACCATCACTTGCTTCTCAGGTATCTATTTATCTCTGCCTTGAAGATATTCAAAGATACTGCTTCCACTATCCTTTGAAGAAGAGAGTTCCAAAGATTCATGGCTTCTGAGAAAGAAAATTTACCCCATCAGTCTAAAATAGGCAATCCTATTTTTTTAAACAGTGATGCCTACTTCCAGATTCTCCCGCAAGATGAAACATTCTCTCCATATTCATCCTTCCAAGGCCCCTCATGATCTCATATGTCTCAATCAAGTCCCCCCTCACTTTCCTAAACTCCTAATTCTACAAACCTAGCCTTTACAACATTTCTTCATGAGACATCTCACCTATTCCAGGATTAGTCTAGTAAACCTTCTCTGATTTGTTACCAATGCAGTAATATGCTTCCTTAAATAAAGTGCAAAGAGGTTCGCAAAAGGCTATCCAACATGCAGGTAGTGCAATTAATTAGGAAGGCTAAAAGAATGCTATTGTTTAATAAGCTCTGCAATTTCTCACTATTTAGATGGTGGTGGTACTTTCAGTATATCAGATATAAAAAATGCTCTTTACAAGCTTGTGAAGTTCATCAATTTTCTTAAATGCTTAGGACTAGCACTGAAACATACAAGCCTAGCTTTGTCAAATTCCTTTCCAAGCTGCTAATCTTGATCCCACTGGAGGTGTTTTCAGGTGCTTAACACGGCTAAGGTCTGTTTTGGCTTTATTGTATGGAAGCTTAGTCACCCCTGCCTAACCATGCTTCTAAAGGGAGAGCCTAATCCACTAAGGTTAAATTCATCAGTTTGAATGGCTAAAACTTGGAATATTTTCCTGTCTCTCATCAATAACTCTTGATACATGTGATGTAAATATAACTATTTCTCCATTCAGAGGAATTTGGATATTCCTATAAAGCTCTAGAAATATTATTCCTAGAAGTATCTGGAATTAGGATAAACAAGTTACTCATCCCAGAATGCTACAAGCTGGCTGTGTAACTTCCACAATAAAGGAGAGGATGTGACAACATTTTGTGTATGTACAAGATTTTTCTTCAAATGATAATAATTTACTGGTATGTTTATTTCTTCATGTTCTTGTAAAATGCAGTTGATTACTAATGAAATGAAACAAGAAAAGATCTGTATAACAGATGATGCTCAGCTTTATGAAGATAATTCAGAAAACTGAGCAAAATTTTTGTTTGTTATCACTTGGCAGGTTGTCTGTTCCTACTTCATCACTCTTAAATGCCTCACTGGCTTGTCAATGTAAACTGTGTGCAGATATTTCAAAAGTCACATCGTCTGTTTAAAAATTAATTTAGTTCATGGAGTCATAGAATCACACAGCATATAAACAGGCCCATTGGCCCACCATGTCCATGCCAACCATTGGATTTATCCATACTATTTATCCACATTTGGTCTGTAGCCTTCTGTGCCTAAAATGAGTAAAGTGTAATACAACTTGTACATTATTTTCTATAAGAATTGTTCAGTCTGATTGGCTGCATAGTTTGGCGTTGAATTCACTATTGCTGGGTGCCACAGGACTCCCTCACAGAGTACAAGTCATATTGGGACAATGCCACAGAGAATATTAAATCTTTGTGGGCAGCTTTTCCCAAAGTAGTGATGAGCACCATCCTTTCATTACTGACCAAACCATTAATATTGTTGTAATTTGAAAAGATAGAAATTTAAAATGAAATATCTAATTTCAATTTTGTTTTATTTTCCAATAATTATCCTATTTTTAGGTGGGTGCTTAAAATATAAAAGTATAGATCCCTGCACTCCAACAGTCAGCTAGTATCTCACACAGCTTACTGTGCTTTGTGCTCAATATTAGGTTAATTGATCATCGAGCATAGAGTGAGATTGGATCCTGATGTTCATTTAACATCCACAGACATGCAGTTTCAACAGAAATCATTTAGGTAAAGATCAGAGGGTGAAATCCTTACTGATTTGTTTTCTTCTTCCCAGAGGCACTGAATCCATTTGTGAGACATTGAACACCTAGCTGAGATCTATTGTTTAAATAGATATGGACTTTTGCTGCACTAATGAACTTTACATATGCCTGGAGACTGTGACTGAGATCTGTAATAATAAAATGAAAATGAGTGTTATTGATTGAGGCAAAAATTTAAGAGGATCGGCATTCATGGTCACTTTAGTAATGTAATTCATAGATTTTGTAGTTCAAGAAAAATGGTCTTTGTCTTATTATATATTTGGAACTTCTTTTAAATAATTAAAGATGTTCTCCCTCTTGTATAGACATTATCATGCTTTGTGAAACTGGTGTTAGTGCCACACACAGTTGGTAGTCCGAACAGATGATAGCTGATAAGGATACTGACCCCAACTCTGATCACCAGACTACCTGACATCTCCGACTGTGGCTGGATGCTCAATAGTGTTTGACAGAAAACATGAAAAGCCTTGTGAAATTTTACTAACTCAAGACGTTACATAAATGTAAGTTTTGTTGCACATGGTCAAAGTAGTACAATACAGGCCAGGGAAAGTTTGTGATCAAGTGTTCTGCTCAGATAACACTTTCAACATTGTGTCCAGTCCTGATGACCAAAACAAGGAAGATATTTAAGGTAAAGGAGAGGCAGAGGTCAATGACTGTATCTGAATTATGAATAAAGACTGCAAAATGTGATCCATTAAAACAAGCATGACAATAAACTATCCAGAAATTCTTATTGTAATATTATGCTTTAAATTAAAACACAGGACAGAGATTAGGAAACACAAGCATTTGAGACTGGAAATTAGTAGTCAATAGACACAGCCCCATCGATCCCAACTTGTATCTTTAACATCACCACGTTAGCAAGCATCAACACCACATTTACTTTTAATTATAAAGATAACAGTCATTCACTGTGTTTTGACTCAATATAAAGTGAATCCAGGCATTGGAACCATATTCGGACTTGTTGGCTGCAGTCTGTGCAAACTTGGCAGGCAAGAGTACATGACACATGAAGCTAGAAGGTGACCAGTCAGTACCCACAGTGGAGGACCTGACTGTGTCATATGTATGCCCATGCCCCACCTTCTATCTAATGCACAATGAATGGATGCCCACACATGTGATGCAAAGTCTCTTCTGGGTAATTGGAAAGGTAAATTCATTTTGTTCCTTTCCCTTACTGCACATGTGTTGGCCCAGTTGAACTGGGAATCCACAATTGATCACCTGCCAGTTAAGGTGGGAAACTAGACTTGATATTTAGTGACGATGAGACACAAGTGACTTCAGATGCTAGAATCTGGAGCAACAATTTTAATTATAAAGAATACAGTCAACAAAATGCTGGAGGTACTCGTGTTCAGGCAGAGCCTATGGAGAAAAATGGACAGTCGACATTTTGAGTCAAGACCCTTCATCTGGGCTAGCAGATGAAGGGTCTTGACTCAAAATATTGACTGTCCATTTCTCTCCATAGGTGCTGTCTGATCTGCTGAGTTCCTGGATATTCAGTGGAGCAGAACAGAATGTGCAAACAGAATGAAAATAATGGATTACCGGCACGGTAGTGTAGCTGTTAGTATAATGCTATTACAGCGCCAGTGACCCGGGTTCAATTCCCGCCACTGTCTGTAATGAGTTTGTACGTTCTCCCCATGTGTCTGCATGGGTTTCCTCCGGGTGCTCCAGTTTCCTCCCACACTCCAAAGACGTACAGGTTAGGAGTTGTGGGCATGCTATGTTGGCACTGGAAGAGTGACGACACTGGTGGGCTGCCACCAGCACATTCTCAGTAAAGCAAAAAGACACATTTCATTGTGTGTTTCGATGTACATGTGACTAATAAATAAATATCTCATCTTATTAATGTTTAGGAAAGAACATGGAAGAAAGTTGAACTGCAGTGGTTCTATTAGTGACAATGTTCTACTGGTAATTAATAGTGTACTTGTTTGTAATAGGTTTGTGTCCTATCAATTATTAATCACTAGCCGCCACTGGATGTAGGTTCAACTAGTGAAAGGTAGTAGCAGGACATTCTTCACTTTTCTTCCCAGATAGAATTGTGGCAATAAATGTATTTGAATCATTCAAAGCACAATTACATGCAGCAATGTATGGGGAGGTGGGGGGGTGGGGTGGTGGTACAGGGGCAGAAAATATACAGTCCATAAATATCTTACTTTTGTTCAGTTTACCATGCATTTTTTTCTTTGATTATATCTCTAGGGACATGTTTTCTACACTAAAGTTGCTAATCTTAATGCAAGATTTCTTTGTTACTGTTAGATGAATTATGATTTCTATCCTCATCTGTAAGAGAATATTATGAGCTATGTAACATCAGAGATCTTTAATAACATTGGAGGTTTTAGATCTTTCACCTATGGTGGCCATGATGAAATAATTTAAGGAAGTTTGATTATCAGTTTGTTAAGTTAACTGATCTCAGCTGTGATAGCATCTGATATATTTCTATTCACCTCAGTGGTCTAGGAAAACAGAAATTAAGTGGAATAGATGATTATTATTTGGAAAGTTCTCATCTAAAAAATATATAACCTATTTTTGAAAGCCTGTACTCATTTAAGGATAAATTTTATAAACTTGCACACAATGTAGAATTTGACTTGAGAGTGTTAAACAGGAATTTGAATTTTCCGTAAAATTCCTAATATATGCAAAGCTCCCTGCTGGGAGTTGAATTCGAAAATTATAGCGCGTATATAAAGAATTGGCATTTGCATGAAATAGCAGAAGAATCATACTTTCAAGACGAAAGAATAATACAAAGAAAACTAGGAGAAAAAATATTTTTACACAAGATTTGCATGTGATTCCTACGACCTACTTGATGGCATTACCCCACTAGATGTGCCAAGAAAAAATGTGATACAGAAGCCTACTTTCAAAATTGTGGCATTTATTAAACTAATCAAATGCAGACATGAAACTCAAAGCAAATAAGAAACTTTTTAATTTGCTATTTTTTGCACACATTCAGCACTCAATGGATATTGTTCCCAACAACAGTGTAATCAAAACCATTATTAGTCTGTGAGTTAATATTATTTGTTTCAACAACCAACCAAGAGTCATTAATCAGTGGCTGTATTTTTGTGGTAGTTTCCCCATTTCCCTGTGGCCCTCTTTTCCATATGGAGTTAGTGTACTGACATGGGATTTGCAATAAAGTGCACGTAGAAGCTGCAGTGGCTTAAATCCTTCCAGTTGAGATGATCTACAAGTTGCCTACCAGTAGAGCTCCAAGCCTTTTTTGAGTGCTCAAGTTTAACATCAAAAAATATCAAACTTTCAATCCAGTGTTTACAGCAGTATCTGACAGTCATATGAAATTGTTAAAATATACATTTAACAAGACATCCCATCATGTAAACTCCATGAACTGTTTTGACTGCTCCACTGATGAATCAAAGGAAAACAAATAGAGAGTCACTATAAATGTACCTTTTCTCTCTGGGAATGTTTAACATTTGAAATGTGCTTTATGAACAAAGATGCACTCTGATGATGGAGTAATAGCCATATCAGTTATACAGTTATTGTTATGTAGACAAGTTTCATTGCTTTCTTGATGGTGATGGAAGCAAAAGGATTGAAAGAAAGACAGATAAATTTGGAAACACTGTTTAGAGGCTTATGGGTCCAGAAAATATATGTAAGGTATATGAAGCAAATAAGCTAAATGAATATGAGGTACAGACCAACTGTGATTAAATTGAATGTTTTGAGGAGCTTTAAGGTCTAAATCACAATCCTAATGTTCAAATATTCATAATTTCCATGCTGATTGATAAAACTACTATTGTGAAAAAAGCATTATTTAAAAAGACGAAAAGTTATCATTTGGATAACAAAGCAGGCAAGCTTTACCCAGCTGGTCTCATTTTTCAGTGCAATAAGAAGAATGGCGAAGGAACCTTATTTATACCTCCTTCATTTCAATATTCAAAACATTCATTCAAAATTAAAGCTGGGAGAAGATTTGATCACAGTCCAACTACCTTTGAGCTACAGTTTTAGATTTCATGTGCAAACAAATTTACCGCAATTTCATAAAGAACCTTTCTAATCTTTGTGAAGTAATTGTGACAACAATATATGTCTTCTTATTCCTTTCTCTTCTTCCTCTCTCCAAACTGATCCTTATGGATTGCAGATACCTGATACTGTGGCAGTGACACCAACTTTTCTTCAGTTATTTGATTCCTATAAGAATCCTTCAGACCTTAAACCTACACTACATTTGTGGCAATATTCTCAGAGCAAAGGTTTGATCAACATGAGGGCAAATCAAACATTCAAATAAAGCTCAAAATGTCTGATTTATGGCCTTCATCAATTTTCTGATAATTAATTTTAATGCTTTTGTGAACATCATCAGTCTATCCCAATTGATAGTTTTACGATTATTGACATTCACTCAACTATGCGACTCTGGTTAGCAGAGTATGATCAGAGGTGAATGTAAGCCAGTGCGGGCTGGTGTAGCATACCAGTCAGAAAGTGGTGATGCTACTTTGTGAATCGACTATACCAGTAGGAAATTTACATGATTTCATTTCACCAATGTTCTGTTTAGACCTATAGGCTGGGTAATATGAATAGAACAGAGGTGTGATTAGTGCTTATTGGTCAACCTTTGAGTGAGGCAGCCAGCAGAACTCAAATCAGTCTTGGATCTACCTCCTGGAACTCACCACCCAAAAGCATTGTGGGAGAATCTTGACCAGAAGAACGGCAGTGATTCAAGACGTCAACTCAGCATCATCTTCTCAAAGGAAAATGAGGATGGGAATTAAATGCTCCGTCAATAATGCCCACATCCTGAAAAGTAATGGCTAAAAAGAAATCAGGCCAAGGAGTAAATATAATACAAATAGGGACCAACTGCCAGGGCACCCAATCTCCTCAGTCCATTCTGTAATTGCCATTTTGTCCACCTGACCCCATATCGTGGCCAGGGTAGATCTGGAAGGAGCAATTTCCAATGATACTTATGAATATCCATGGAAGGACAACACATTGTTTTTCCATAGTCTTCTGTGTAATTTGAGCCTTAAAGCTTTCTGCCAGCTTATCCCACTGCAGATCTGCATGCTGTAAGAAACTCCCTGCTCAATTTCACTCCTGGACCTTCTGCCTTCCAAGTTAAAGCATTACCCCAAGCCCAAACAGCCAATTGTGTTGTCAACATGCCTGCTGCATTTACATGAGATCCAACCTATAATCAACTGGGCCTCCCACTGCTAACATCAGGCAGTCAGAATAAATGTCCCACAATGTATCAAGCCCCTGTGGATTGTCCAGTCCGTGGCTCACCACAAGGAGGTAAATGCTACTTCTATGTTTCAGACTTTTTCAGCAAGGTAACAATGCAAACTCTTGAATGAAGGCATAAAATCACTTCAAAGGAAAGTCAACACCCTAAATGGCAATACTTTCCTCCCATTTGAATCCAGTCCCATTGGTCCATTGTGGGTTGCTTCTTCTTCAAACTTCCCTTACTGTTGGATTGGTGTGACATTTAAAATTATACTCAAGGGAAATGGTGTCATGATGAATGATTTTCAAATAACCACGCGTGAGTGTTGACAAGCTTGAAAAGGGGAGCTCGAGCAGATATTTAACAAATACTTCTATTTTTAATTTTCTTTAAATTGATGAATACTATGTTGTAAATTCCCAACTTGCAAGCAATATTTTTGGCATCTGGAATTGTGGGTCGTCCATTAACATTTATTTTTTATTTAGTTTCTCTTTGTCAGCAATTCATCCATACATAGTGACTAAAAAAAGGTTTATCATGCTTGCTTCACTAATGGTAGGGCTGTCTCATATTATTAAAGACTTTAGCTATGTCTCTCCCTCAGGATTACATGGAACTGCTGGTCGAGTGAGGATTGCTCCAATTCTGTTCAACCACATTTCTCTTAATAATGGTGACCACAAAAAAAATAATATCTTCAGAGAAGATGTGATCATTACCCAAACAATAATTCTTCAGCTAATTAGAAATTAATGGTGTGGTCTACAAACAATGGTTTATAAAAGATTTGGCTCAGATTTGCAGCTCAGAGTCATTATGCTCCAGTGCTTCTGAAGCATAAATTGCAGCTGTACACCATTTAGTGAACACCCCACCAACAAAGCAAGACTGAACAATAAATGTTAAATGTCAATCTCTACACTGAACTTTCCATTTTATTATGACTACCACAAATAGAACCTATCAATGGAGAATTTAGACATACCAAATGCATTATTTCTGTTTTACAGTTATATCATAGAATCGTACAGCATGGAAACAGGGACTGTCAGCCCACCTCATCTATGCAGACCATGCTATTCACCTATGCTAATCCCATTTGCCTGCATTAGGTCCATATCCCTCCACTCCTTTCCTATCCAAGCACCTGTCCAAGTACCTTATAAACATTGTAATTGTATCTCCCTCCACCAGCTCATCTGGCAGTTCGTTCCAGGTAACCACCACCACATAGAAATATGAAAAACTTACCCCTCAGATCTCCTTTTAATTCCTCCCCTCTCACCTTAAACCTGTGTCTCTAGTTCTAGACTCCCTTGCCCTGAGAAAACAACTTCAACTATCTATCCTATCTATGCCCTCATAATTTTATAAGCTTCTATTAAATCACCCCTCAGCTTCCTACATTTCAATGAGAATAAACCCAGCCTATTCCTTCTCTCCTTACAACTGCAGCCCTCCATTCCAGGAAACATCCAGGTGAATCTCTTCTGCCTTCTCTCTATTCCCACCACATCTTTCCTGCAGTGTGACGAACAGAACTGCACAAGATACTCCGTGTAGTCTAACCAGTGTTTTGTACAACTGCTACATGACATCTCAACTCTTATACTCAATGCCTCAGCCTATGAAGGCAAGCATACCTAATGCTTTCTTCATTACCCTATGTCACCATTTTCAGGGAGCTATGGACTTGCATCCCAAGGACTCTCTGTACAATCGGGTCTACAAGTAACTCACTTCAAAGGCTGTAAGAGATGGGCAATAAACGCCTGCCTTTCCAGTGATGCCCAGATCATGAAAAATGCACCTTAAAAATGTGATGATGCATTCCCCATCCTTCCTCTACCAATTACTTCAAACCTAAATTTTCTGACTTTTCAACACTCTGCTAAGAAAACTAAATCTTTCCTATTGATCCAATTTAAGTCTCTCTTTATTTTGTACACCTTAATTAAGTACCCTCTCAATCTAAATCACAGAAATTTGCAGATGCTGGGAATCTGAAATAGAAACAGAAAATGCTGGAAATAGTCTGGATTTTTGAAGAGAGAAAAAGAAGTTAACCTTTAGTTTCCATGACCTTCATCTGAACTGAGAAAACTTAGAAGTTAAATATATTTTAAGATGCAGAGAAGACAGGGGGATAGGGAGACTAACGGGAATGTGGTAAGCAAGAAAGTCGGAATGACACAAGTAGTGGTGCCAGTGCCACTGAGAGAGTGTGAGGAAGGCTTGTTAGCAGTAGATGATCAGCAGGAGGAGAGATAGAGAGAATGAGCTAAATGGAAATGAATGAACAGAAGGAAAAAAGAGAAAAAAATCAAACTAAAATACATACTGGAGAATTAAAACAGTGCAGGTGCTGGAAATCTGAAATCTACAATGGTTCCTACTTACTAGGAGTAATTTTAAGTGGCCAAATAACCTCTCAACCCACATGTCTTTGTGATGTTGGGGGAAACTGGAGCACCTTGAAGAAATCTACATGGTCACAAGGAGAAAATACAAATTCCAGTATTTGTATTTTCTTCCAGAAAGCACCAGAGCTCAGGATTGAACTGGTGTCACTGAAGTAATAAGGCAGCAGCACTATTGGCTGCATTATTCTGCCACCTCATTAATGAAATTTACAATCTCCAATTCCAGAAATTGTAAATTCCAGAAAGGACCGGAGCTCCGGATTGAACTGGTGTCATCGAAGTTATAAGGCAGCAGCACTATTGGCTGCAATACTCTGCCACTTCATTAATGCTGCCTGAACTGCTGAATATTTCCAGCATTTTCAGTTTTTAACTCACTCTTTAACCTTCTCTGTTCCAAAAAAAAAGCAAGCCTAGCCTCTTCCACACAGCTCAAATTTTGCAGTCTTGACAACATCCCTGTGAATTCCTATGCACCATCTCTTGTGCAATTACAGCTGTTCTATAATGTGGTGACTAGAACAGTACACAGTACTGAAGCTGTGGCCTGTAGACAGTTCCAACATACTACAGTTGTATACAGTTCCAACATAATTTCCTTATAGATTCTTGCTTAATAAATGAAATATCATGTATCCTTTTAATCTATTAGTGATCTGTCCTGCTGCCTTTAAGGATTTTTGGAGACCTATTCCAAGGCCCCTTTGTTCCTCCATACTTCTCATTGTTGCCTCATTTATTGTGTAATCCCTTGCCTTGCTTTTCAGACTGGAAGAAGGTGGATAGTGGGATTCCCCTGGGATCATTATTAGGGCTATTGCTTTTCTTGATTTATGTTAATGACCTGGACTTGGAAATACAAGCCAGGTATTTCTTAGTTTGCGGATGACACAAAATTTGGCAATGTTGTGAACTGTAAACAGAACAGTGAACAGAGAGGCTGCAGCAGGATATAAACAGGCTGCTGGAATAGGCAGACACATAGCAGATGAAGTTTAATGCAGAGACATGGAAGGTGGTGCATTTTGATAGGGAGAACGAGGAGAGGAAATATTAAATACAGGATACTGTTCTAAAAGGAATGCAAGAGCAAAGGCCCCTGGAGAATATGTGTGCACAATTCATTGAAATTGGCAGGGTAGATTGAGAAAGTGGTTAATATGTCATACACACTTCTGGCTTTATCAATAGAAGCATAGAGAATAAATGCAGGGAAATAATGCTGAAATTTATAAAATACAGATCCAGCCTCAACTATGTTCAGTTCTGGTCTCATTATAGAAGAATATCCAGGTATTGGAGAGTTCAGAAAAGATTTACAAGAATAGTTCCTGGGATGAAGGATTATAGTTACAAGAATAGATAATGTGAATAGCCAAAGTCTTTTTCCCCAGGGTAGGGGAGGACATAGGTTTAAAGTGAAAGGGGAAAGATTTAAAGAGGACTTGAGGGGCAACCTTTTCACACAGAGGGTTGTGGGTATATGGAACGAGCTGCAAGAGGAAGTGGTGCAGGCGGATACAATTACAACATTTAAAAGACATTTAGATAAGTACATGGATAGGAAAAGTTTAGAGGGATATGGGCCAAACGTGGGCAAATGGGACTAGCTCAGTTAGGCAACTTAATCGACATGGAGGAGTTGAGTCAAAGGGTCTGCTTCCATGCTGTATCAATTAGAGAGGCTGGAACATTTTTTTGAGAGGTTGAGGGGAGATTTGATAGAAATATATAAAATGATGAGGGTCTAGATATAGTTGGTAGTGGAAGGCTGTTCCCTTTCATAGAAGTGTCGAAGACTAAAGGTCACTTATAAAACAAGGAGGAAGAGAATTAAGAGGAAAAAAACTTTTATGCAACGTGTGGTTAGAATCAAGAGTGCACTGCCTTCAGATATGGTTTTATTATGATGTTCATGGGGGAATTGGATAAACACAGTGGAGAAAAATTTTCAAGCCCATGGAGAAAAGGGCTGATGGGTGGAGCCAACCTGGCCTCCTTTTGTGTTGTGACCATTTCATGATTCTAGAACACCTCTCTGACCCTTTCAATAGCTTGTAAAGCTTGGAGTCAGTTTATAAACATTCTGACACTGATAATAATTGAAAATTATTAAAAGTTTTTTAAAAAAGCTATCAACACAGAAAAATAATAATGAATAATTATATGCAAAATAATTTAGAGAAGAAACTGACTTTCCCTTTTGCCTCTTAAATCTTTGCCCCACAATTGTCATTGAAATAAATGGGATCCAAGAAACAATTAATGCTGGGAGTCCCAGCAAGATGGAGTTTAGTCACTTGACATGAAGTCTGACTGCAGAGCTGACAGATTTGGCTTTCTGAATGTGTCAATCAGTCCCGCACTTATGCATTCTGATCCAGCCCTTTAATTTATCAGATATCTTGCACATACAATTTTTATTGTTTTGTGTCATGTTATAAACATTTGCAAATCTTGTTTCTATCACCACTAGGTGTTCAGCATACGTTTGATAATAAGCAAGTTTTAAAGAGACCTCCAAGACTATTGCATACATGAGGGATAATTTTACAAATTCACTCTCCAAACCAGGGACTTCAACCAAATGTTCAAGCAACATTCACAGGGAACCGCCAATACCTGACATCTGAATGTGTCTTCTCACATCCATTTTGTAAAGTCACACCTTTAAAATACATTTTTATCCAGTTCTCTCATCCTCATGACTCCTCATTTAGATTAGAATGTTCTTGCCAGAGATTTTTAAATGACAGTAATAAGTGGTTTGCTTTATTTCTGTAATATCACGTTCCAAACTAGACATTGTCCCGTCTTGGAGATATTTCCCTGTTTATTTTAACTGAGGTAGCAATAATTAAGAATGAGTAATGTTCCAATCCATCTCACTAAGAGGATATTGCAATTTCTTTTCAAATACCATCAGTTTTTAAAAGCCTCCTCTAATCTCTTCCTAAAAAGAGTAGATTTGCCTCCTACACTGAGCAGATGGAAGAACATTTTGGTCCAGATACTGCTGTCAAAATAATGGTGCGCCTAATGGTGCTTGTTTTTATTCATGCGTGAATGACATCGCAACTTCAGGCAAGGAGCAGATGTGCGGTTAAATGCAAATATCAAAAAGTTACTGTTCAAGTTGTTCTATTGTGTGTTAGCTTGCAAGACTATCATTTTGCTATCTGCCACACTACTGAAATCCAATGAATGCAGTGAAGTTGTATTTGTGGGACTGCAGCAAACAAAAGCCCAAATAGGATTAGTAATTAGCACTTAAAATTAATAAATTTAAGTGTGCGATCAAAGTCCTGTGTGGTAATTTCAAAAGGTTTTTAAAAATCACACTTTGAAATTTAAAGTTTAACTTTATTTTTCCATTCTATCTCTTCACTTTCTTAATTTACCATTTCTTTCTTTCACTTTACTTCTCTTTCTGCACCTGTTTTGACATTTAATTCGACCACTCGAATCTTCTCTCTTCCTTTATGCTGTATATTTTCCAATCTTTAATTGCCCATAGCTGGGAAAGCAAAATTTCTTTCTCTTTTGCTTGTGCTAAATATGTGGTGCAAGGAAGGGAATGTAACCAAATTTCAGAAGTGGATTATAACATGCAGTTGCTATTGTATTGAATGTTCAGCACAAGAACTAAGGACAGACTTTTACCCCATCACTCTTTAGCTGTTTGTTGTGAAGTCCCAGATCTCTGTTTTCCTCACCCTTTCAATAACTTTATTCTGAACTGTGCAAAGGCAAATCCAACTAATAGAAGATGCTGTTAATTGTGGAAAAGATTGTATCATTGTTACATTTTGTGAACTGGTTGAATTCTTCTTTTATCATTTTTCTTCATTGCATTCTGTACTATACACCTGTTACCTCTACCCCAGAATGTTTGACTTGAGAAACCTGGAAGAAGGATTTGTCTAAAAATACGGGGCACTGTTCATTATTTAAGGATTATTACTTAATCCTTAAATCTCATTGGTTAAAAACTTACCTTGGTGTGGCCTTGTTTTCTTCCTGTTTTCCTGATATCCATTCTTTGATCAACATCACTAAAAGAAACCATTTGGTCCTTATCTCAATGTTTTTTATAAGATCTTCCTGTGTGCACATTGACAGGTCTATTTCCTCCACTTACAAAGTGCCTACATTTGAAAAGCACTTAAATAGCTGTAAAGCTCACCTGGTCATCATAAGCTCATGAAAAGTCATGACATAAGTGCAAGTTCTGTCTTTTCTTCATTTTCAGTGTAACAGTCTTGAATTCCTCAAGTGAGCAATTTTGTCTTTTCAATAAATACCACAGGGTAAAAGTAGTTTGCAAAGAAATCAAATGGGACTTCTCATCAGATTCAGCTTTATTCTGTGATCATGAATAAAAATAATGCATGGATTGGACATTTTAAAAAATTAAGTTCTAATCAGTTTCAAAGTGGACTAGAACTCCTGTCAAGTGTAACTGTCTATTTCAAGTTAACTTCAAACATTTCAATTCAGCCAGTAGTTTATAATCTTCCTGAATTAAAGTTGACATCAAAGTATTAGGGACAGTCAGTATGACTTTGTGAGAGGCAGGTCGTGCCTCACGAGCCTGATTGAATTCTTCGAAGGTAGAGCAGTAGATGTGGTGTACATGAATTTTAGTAAGGCGTTTGATAATGTTCTTCATGGAAGGCTCATTCAGAAAGTCAGGAGGCATGGGATCCAGGGAAACTTGGCTGTGTGGATTCAGAATTGGCTCACCCATAGAAGACAGAGGGTGGTGGTAGACGGAGTGTATTCTGCCTGGAGGTCGGTGACCAGTGGTATTCTGCAGGGATCTGTTCTGGGACCCCTGCTCTTTGTGGTTTTTATAAATGACTTGGATGAGGATGTGGAAGGGTGGGTTAGTAAGTTTGCTGATGATACAAAGATTAGTGGTGTTGTGGATAGTGTAGAAGGTTGCTGTAGGTTACAACAGGACATTGATAGGATGCAGACTTGGGGTGAGAAGTGGCAGATGGAGTTCAACCCAGAAAAGTGTCAAGTGATACACAGTAGAAGATTGAATTTGAAGGCAGAATATAAGGTTAATGGCAGGATTCTTAACAGGGTGGAGGAACAGAGGGATCTTGGGGTCCACGTCCATAGATCCCTCAAGGTTGCCGCACAGGTTGATAAGGTTGTTAAGAAGGCATATGGTGTGTTGGCCTTCATTAGTTGGGCTATTGAGTTCAAGAACCGCCAGGTAATGTTGCAGCTTTATAGAACTCTGGTTGGTTCTTGGAGTATTGTGTTCAGTTCTGGTTGCCTCATTATAGAAAAGATGTGGAAACTTTAGAGAGGGTGCAGAGGAGATTTACCAGGATGCTGTCTGGATTGGAGATCATGTCTTATGAGGAAAAGTTCGAGTGAGCTGGGTCTTTTCTCTTTGGAGAGAAGGAAGATGAGAGGTGACTTGACAGAGGTGTACAAGATGATAAGAGGCATAGATTGAGTGGACAGTCAGATAATTTTTCCCAGGACAAAAATGGCTCACACGAGGGGGCATAATTTTAAGGTGAATGGAGGAGGGTATATAGGATGGATGTCAGAGATAGGTTTTTTACACAGAGAGTGGTAGGTGCATGGAATGCACTGTTCGCAGAGGTTGTGGGGGCAGAAACATCAGGGACATTTAAGAGACTCTTAGATAGACACATGAATGATAGAAAAATGGGGGCTATGTGGAAAGGAAGGGTTAGATAGATCTTAGAGCAAGCTAACTTGTCGGCACAACATTGTGGGCCGAAAGGCCTGTACTGTGCTGTAATGTTCTATGTTCTATTAATAAAAATGTAAGTTGGAATTTTAATCACCTACACCCCAAATAGATAGGGATTGGGTGAAACATCTCTGCCTGCCATTTCTAATTTCAATGACAATGAGGGTGATAAAGGTGCAACAAATTTACTCTTAGGAGATGCATTGACAGTATGGCTCAGAAATAATCAACAATTTAAATGAAATCTTGGTTAATATAGCTTACTGTGTATTGGGAAACATCTAAGTGGAGCTGAGAACTGTTGGATCTAAGTGTTCCCTTTTCACAATGAAATAGTATTGCACTCTGATCTTCCTTGTGACCTCCATCAGTTTTTACCCTCATCTCACTGAGACTTTGGATGTTTTCCTCTCACTTTCTGCTCACAGGTTGCGGCCTGGTGTCAAAAGCCTGCCTGCTTGACAGCCAGCGGCCTCGCAGTTTGGTTAACTTTTGCCAAGAAATGGAGGCAACAAATATTTATCAGATACTGGTTTAAATTTGGCAGAACTTGAAAAAAAATCACCCCACCTCACTTTCACACCCCAAGCACCCCAGTCTCCAAGCTAATGGCAGGACCAAAGTGATTATTGAAATGACTGAAATAATATTATTTCATTGGAACTACCAACTGATACTCAACTTTGTAGAGCAGAAACCCAGAGAAAACGAAATATAACTTGAATACTTCTGAAAATGAAAATTTCAATGGAAGTACCCAGATGGTTGAATTTTCCTGCTTAAGCTTCGTATTTCAAAATAAAACATGTTCAAATTTGCTAACTTTAATTGTTTTTGTGGATGTCTTGGAGAAGTGCTGCACGGTTGGTCAGAATTTATTCTATGTGATTCTAACAGTTTCATCCATACGATATCTTCCTGGTCTCTTGTTTAAAATCACTTTTCTTATTCCTCACTCTGGATCATTGAAACAATTACAATGGATGAACTGCTGTCATTTCCTCCTCTATTCCTCTGATTGCCGAAGCATGTTACCACAGAGCTGTTTTCATAATAGTACCATTTTAGTTCAAGATCTTTCATTCTGTCTCTGAGTCTCATCCTTTACCAGAGCCTTATAATTATGATGTTTCTCCTTTTGATAGACTCTTACAGATTCTTAAAAATATACTTTTAAACCCTAAGCTCCCACAATCCAATGATTGCTTCCTAATTCAGCATGATTTCCTTCCTACTTCTTCTGCTGTTGAAATGCCTTGCATGAACATAAGCACAAGTGTGCCTGGCTGAATGACTTGTTTGTGTGTTATCAATGCTTCATAATACTATATCATGTTATGGGGGAAGGGATGTAAGTATTAACCTCAAAACTGGGTGTGTTTAACAGAGGCAGATGTGGGCAAACAAATGCATGTGGGAAGGATGGTCCCTTTAATATTTTCATGAGGCTGCAGACCTTTGTTCTAACAGTGATTCCAACTGAAGCAAACCAGCTGGTTTCCATGTGCAAGGAAAAATAAGAGCTGAGAATCTGAAGGGCTAAGTCCACTAAGACTAGCGTCTTTTCAGGCAGAGACAAGTATTCCCTTCAGGTTGGGCAAATATTACCCTCTCAATTGTCTGTTCCATCAACCCAAACTGATCTCATCATCTGTTTCTCATCCTGTATAAAATCCAACTTTCTCTCCCTTGACTAGCAACTCCAACCCCCTTCTTCTCCCATTCCCCCATCACTCCCCACTCACCACCATCCCTCTCACTAAGCCTCTCTTTTACTAACTGAGACAGACCAGTTTGTGTTGGAGCCTGTCCCATCTGACAAACAGCCATTCTATCAATCAGCCTGGCTGTGGACAGGAAACTGACAGAAAGAAATATAAAGGCATGCTGTATGAGAAACTGCAGGACCTTCAGGAAACCTACACTTCAGGGTTCCTTACCTCAAAACTCTTCCACCCCTGACATCTCAAAATATTCCAGTTCCTCTCTCTGTTCAGTCAGCTGCCATTTTACGTTGTTGTTCTCATATTTTACTTAAATTCACTCAAGCAACAATCAATGAGAAAAACAAATTCAAGAGCGAGTACCAAAATGAGTCAAATCTGTGAAAAACTAGACAATTTCAGCCAGCTTGTCAAGCACATCAGACAAATTTGTATTTTCAAACTCAATGGTCCTACTTAACAGCCAACATTTCAAAAAATACAACTTAATGCTTAGAGACTCAGTCTCTCCGTTTCAGGTCAACTTTTCTCCATCCAGTCAGCTCCGTACCCATTTTCTGTCTTCTAGCAATTCAGCTGTGTTAATACATTTAGTGATAGCTGTAGATCTCCATCATGAGGAAAATATCTCTTTTGTTATGTACTCAGATAATCTTATTCAAATCACAGTTCATAATATGGTTCCATCATGTGGAAAAAAAACTGCTATTCAAATAATGCAACAAATGATTCTTAACACTCTAACATCATGCATGTCCTCTTTGACTTTGTCACAGTACTTTTGTCTCTGTGTCAGAAGATTGTATTCTGTGGATTTATGTACATAATCTAGGCTGACACTTCAGTGTGGGAGGAAAGTTTGGTGTACCGACAAAGATCTCATTGTTCAGATGAAGCATGAAACCAATGGGCATGAAATAAGCCAATGGCACCATGTATGGTGTACTTGAGCAAAAGTTGCAAGTGGTAATCATCCCAGTCAAAAATGACAATAGTGAGGCAGAGGAAGGAAGCTGAGAGACCATTTCCTGGGGATGCTGATAGGAGATCTCAGGCAGACCCCATGCAGAAAGAAATGAGCTGGTTACCTGGGATACAGATGGTGCTGGTGGCTCAAGAACAAAATCACTAACAACATTATACTGCTTTGGGAAAATGCATATGGGGAGAAATCATAGCACTGATAAAAAAAAACTGTGATTGATAGGAGATTCAGAATTGGAAATCTGTCCTGTTATATGTACAAAACTCATTGGGCCAAATGGTGCCTGCTTAGCCAGTTCTTCTAAATAGAACTGCCGGCACTCAGCCATTTAAATTAAAGTCCTGGACATACAGGTACGTGTTTCTTGTCTGGGACTTACTAACGGATTCAGGATGGGGAAAGATAGCCGGTTGAAGTATGTTGGAGATACAAGTGAATTCAGATGCTGGGATCTAGAGCAACAAACAATCTGCTGGAGGAACTCAGCGGGTAGAGCAGTAACTGTGGGAGGAAAGGAATTGTCGAGGGTTCAGGTCGAAACCTGACTGGGTTTCGAGCAGATTGTTTGTTGCAGTTGAAATATGTCACTGTGCTTTATTGCTGGACTACCCCATGAAGTGAAAACCCTGTTTTGTTGGGAATGATTCAAGTGCTCACGTTGACACTTCTTAAACACTGTCAGTAACCCAGCTTCAGCCACTCTCACACTCTCTGTGGTTACCAATCTAGGTGACTCCCCTTGAATTTAATTGGAATATTATTTTACCTTTCTTCAGCACAACTAATAAAGCTCACCAAAAATTTTCTTTTGCCTTGTTGAATGATTTAAAAAAGCCATAGGATTTCTAAAGTAATTCCTCTTAAGAACAAGGTCAATGAGTTTATATTGCAGATAAGCAAGAGTAGACCAGAAATTGAGAGAATTGTGCTGCACCACTTTGGGCCTCAAATGAGGACTAGCAGAATACAGTAAGTGCGTTACAAGCACAGTGAACAAACTCTGGGAAACAAGAGACCTACACTATGATGTGGATTTCATCAACCTACAGCACAAAGATATCACAACCATACTTGGAAGTATTACAGTACAGCAGGTGGGACTACTAAAGGGACACCATGACATGAAGATTGCTTCAACACATCATCACAATTGCCACAGATGAAAGTGCAGATGCCTTTCACGAAACAGGAAAGCTAAGGTAGTAACAGGGTAGTAACGAGAAGAGGGCATGTCCTGGATGGTGTTGGTCCTTAGTGATGGATGCCGCCTTCTTGAGGTACAGCCTCTTGAAGATGTCCTCGATGGAAGGGAGGGCTGTGCCCATGATGGGGCTAGCTGAGTCTACAACCCTCTGCAGCCACTTGTGATCCTGTGCTTTGGAGCCTCCATACCAGGCTGTGATGCAACCGGTCAGAATGCTCTCCACCATACATCTATAGAAATTTGCAAGAGTCTTTGGTGACATACCAAATCTCCTCAAGCTCCAAATGAAGTAGGGCCGCTGGTGTGTCTTCTTCATGATTGCATCAATGTGTTGGGCCCAGGGTAGATCCTCCAAGATGTTGATGCCCAGGAACTTGAAGCTGCTCACCCTTTCCACCGCTGACTCCTCAATGAGGACTGGTGTGTGTCTAGCATGCAATTACAGCAAGTAGTTAGTAAAGTGAACAAAATGTTATTGGTTGTTGTTGAGGGAATTGAATACAATTGCAGGATGGTTATGTTTCAGTGATATAGGACACTAGTGATACCACTGTACTGTGCACAGTATAAGTCTCCTTATTTAAGAAAAGAAGTAAATGCACTGGAAGAATAACTGGAATGGGTGGGTTGTCTTATGAGAAAAGGTTGGACAAGCTACGCTTGTATCCACTGGAATTTAAGTGAAGGAAAGGTGAATTAATTGAAACATAAGATCCTGAAGGGTCTCAAGAGCATGGATATGGAGAAGATGCTTCCTCTTGTAGGAGAGTCCACAACTATATTAGAACTACACTGGTGGAGCAGACCCTGAGGGCCAAGTGGTCTATTCCTGCTCCTAGTCCATATGAAGGTTTTATTTACACAGTGCCTATTTCTTCTCACACAAATGTAGATTGGAGCTCACAGCTCCAGTTCTGACCATTGTGGAACATTCTCAACAGAACTAAGAGTATATCATGCTAGCTTGTTGGTGTACTCATTACTTAAAGGGACACAGCCGACATTGGAAAACTTGATTCCGAACTTACCACTGGCTACAAAGCCCTTCACAATGTGTGCTGCAACTAACAGCAAGTGTTTCCTAAGCATTCAGCTGCTGAGATACTCTTTCAATGGGTGCCTCAATGGTGATCCAACTGACAACATACCTTTGACGGAGGCCTCATTATGGGCATGGCAGTACATAGTTTGTTAGGGGCCACAGTGCAGTCGGCAAAGACATCTCAAAAGAACCAATTTCCAGAGATCTTCAGCAACACCACATCCTATGTGGACCTCTCTGATGAACAATGTGTTCAAAGGCTCAGGTTTTCCGAATCTGTCATCATTGGGATATGTGACATCCTTCAGAACGAATTTAAGCCATCCTATCAAGCCTGGAATCCTTCCTTCATTGGAGTCAAGCTCACACTTAACTGCCTCATCATAGGACCTTCCAAGTGACTACACCAGATTTCCAATGGGACCACTATGGGCATTGTATTTGTGAAGAAGTTATTTCACATATCTCAATTTCTTTGACCAAGAGGCAGCACCTTGGGTACTGGGATTTCCAGAATCACTGGCTTACCACAAGTGAAAATACCCATTGCCTGCACTTATTCAATAAGGTCCCTTAAAGAAACTGCACCTTTTAATCAACAGGAAAGGTTTCCACTCCTTCAATGTGTAGGTTCCTGTAGATTATGAGAAGAATTTCCTCACTGGTGGATATCATGTTTCCAGGAAGAACATTTTCCCTCATCCTTAGAGAATCTGTTGGATATTTTCAGCTGCTAGCATTGGGCAAAGATATGGATCTTTTGGTATAAAGGAAACCTCTCTACCTTTGTATCTGATCACACCAGTCACTCTTCAGCTACAGCAGCTGGATGCAGATAGAAATGATGACATGCAGGCACCAGGAAACTAGAGGAAATTACCATTGTATTTGTCTGGGCAATACAAACCGAGCAGATGCAGAGACTTCATCATTGTGTGCTGCATGTAACACAATCCTGCAATTCAAGAACAGTAGCTGATTCCAGAGGAAGAGCAACAAGAAGACCCAGAGTCAGGGGGACATGGGGCAACACCTGAGAAGTAGCAACAGAGAAGATAAAGAGAAAGAAAGAGGCTACCAGGCTTACCATCCACGGCCTCATCTTCTAGTTAGGCAGATGGAAACATTGTTGGCACAGGTTAAAGGGAGGCTGAAAGAGAGACAGTAAAATCATGGGCCCACTCCACATCCCAATCATTACCACCAAGAAAACATACCAAGAACTAAGTGGGAGAGCCCGGATGATGCATTATATTCTGTTTTGCATGTTCCCCTGCACTGATAATAACACATGAATTAATTAATAGTTCTTCCAATTAGATAAGTAGATTGATATAAATCCCTACGAGTGGTATCTGATATAGCTGAACACAGACTTCTGCACCAAATAAATTTTTCTATGAGGATCTCCATTCCGCAGGTGTAAATAGTGGTGTGAAATGCACTCTGCCATATCTGTGTGGACATAATTTTCTTTTCCGACTTTGTTGATGTACAGAGATTCTCATCCTTAGAAGAGACTGCTGAGACTACACTCTGCCAGGCTATTTTTATGGTAGAACTGCTGGTCTTCTAGCCACTGATGGAAAGGAACTCCCTCCTGGTATGTATCTAATTGACCAGAACTTATATTCCTTTTGACTGAATGTCTAAGCTATCTCCCCTGTAGTCTCTGTCTCCTCCAAAGCCATCATAATGTCTATTGCTGCTGTCTAGCTGCCTTGGTTGAATGCCCTTAAGAGCCGATTCCCTTCTCTGGTTCCTGAGGGGCAAAATGTCAGTAGCTGCATTAGGTCCCATCACACGCCATGAAGGTCCTGTTTCAACTCTTATTTCTGACTCCAAACTTCCCCAGTACTATTTCCCATCGAATTTTGGTCAATTTTTTGATTTTTTTTGTGTGGGTACCTTAGAGCTGAACACAGCCATGTTTTAATGCAGCAAAAAATAAGTCAAATCCAGTCTCTGAGCATGATTTCTACTTTGACTCTGACTTTTAAAAGCACAAATGGGTAAATGTAATAGCAGCAGCTACAGTGAAGCCTTTTCAACATGAGAAGAATGTTGCACATTTCCACTGCTGTAACAAAATTTCTGGATATTTTTAGTTCTGAAGTACAGATTGATTCTGCATTTAACTACCAAGTGAATGCTCCACTGGTTCAAGTGCTGCCTTATGGATGAGCCATTATGCTTATTCAGGTGGATCCTTAAAGACTGCATGGCATTTTCAGAAACGAGCTGGATAGTTCCCACAGGTGTTGGGTCAACATTTATTATTAAACCAACCCCTTACATATTGGCACAAGATTTTCTGAGTTTTTCTGGCAATTACATGTGGACCTCCTGTCATTTTTCAAGCTAAGTGCTGGCAAGTTTCAGAATTCTGACATGAATGCGTAACTCTCCAACTTTCTGGCTGTCTTGCTGGTGATTTCCCAGTTGCTCTCTGCTGTTGGAACCTGCATGGAGTTAAGTGGCAGTACAGTATTAGGCTTGGCCCACCCACTCATTTGGGGGTCCACTGAGGATTGTACACCAAGGAGGAAGAAACATAAGAATAAGATTCGTTGTATTTAATTGTTTGTGATTAGTTTAAAAATTTTAATTTGCAACTTTTGTTTTTTTAATTAAGCTTTAAAATATTTAATATTTGGTATTGGTATTGGTTTATTATTGTCACTTGTAACGAGGTACAGTGAAAAACTTGTTTTGCATACCATTCGTACAGATCAATTCATTACACAGTGCATTGAGGTAGTACAGGGTAAAAACAATAACAGAATACAGATTAAAGTGTCACAACTACAGGGGAATGCATTGCGGGTAGACAATAAACTGCAAGGTCAGACGAGGTAGATTGTGAGGTCAAGAGTCCATCTCATCATATAAGGGAACCGTTCAATAGTTTATCACCGTGGGATAGCAGCTGTCCTTGAGCTCAGTGGTATATGCCCTCAGGCTCCTGTATCTTCTGCCTCTTGGGAGAGGAGAGAAGAGAAAATGACCCAGGTGGGTGGGGTCTTTGATTATGCTGGCTGCTTCACCAAGGAAGCGAGAGGTAAAGACAGAGTCTAAGGAGGGGAGGCTAGTTTCCGTGATGCGCTGGGCTGTGTCCACAACTCTCTGCAGTTTCTTGTGGTCCTGGTCAGAGCAGTTGCCATACCAAGCTGTGAATCATCCAGATAAGATGCTTTCTATGTTGCTTTGATAAAAGTTGGTGAGTGTCAAAGGGGACATGCCAAATTTCTTTAGCCTCTTGAGAAAGTAGAGGCGCTGGTGAGCTTTCTTGGCCGTGGCATCTACGTGGTTGGACCAGGACAGGCTATTGGTAATGTTCACTCCTAGGAACTTGAAGGTCTCAACCCTCTCGACCTCAGCACCATTGATGTAGACAGGTGCATGTACACCACCCCATTTCCTGAAGTCAATGACCAGCTCCTTTGTTTTTCTGACATTGAAGGAAAGGTTGTTGACATGACACCATGTCATTAAGCTCTCTATCTCATTCCTGTACTCTGACTCATCATTATTTGAGATACAGCCTACTACGGTGGTATCAATCTACAAACTGCAATAATATTTATTGTGTTTTCAATAGCTTTTGGATGTCTCTGCAAGCCAGAGACACCTGGTCACATCGAATAACTTTGACAGCTTTGACTGACAGTAAAACTGGGAGGCAAACCTTTACAGTGTGTCAGAGGTTTCCAGAGGTGTTTCATGGAGGGGACACCCACATCATTTGAAGCTTCTGCACCACTTAGGAACTTACTTCTCGTCTCCAGTACTGTCCCACCCAGCAAGAGCAGCAGATCCAGAGAAGGTACATTCAAGTGACTGAGGAATGCAGGTGGTGAGCGCAAGTGGTGTTCCTCACTCAGAGAAGACCAGTCTATGATCTGAAATTAAAACCAAAACAGAGATGCTGGAAAGCAGACATGAAGGGCCAACCTGACCCTCTGAGTGTTTCCTTCATTTTCTGCTTTTTATTCCAACTATTATCTGACCTTTATCATATTGCTATTCATGGAATCATGCTGAGTGTAAATTGACTGCTGCATTTACCACATTAAAGCATCAACTTCGAAATTGCTTCATGAGGTCTAAGTTTTTTCTGAACACCCTGAGGTCATTGAAAGCACTAACTAAATGCAAGTTTCCCTTTCTTTGTAAAGTCAACTGAAAATTTTGGAGATAATGAAGGTCACACTGCATTGTTTGTAGAAATGAAGGGATACCCTCCATACTAACATCAGAGAAGTTAATATAACTTCCAGAATTCTTTCTCAGGTTTTCCATTTGCTGCCTAGTGGAAACCTCTAAGACATCTAAAACAATTGATTGATACTTTTAACTGATTGCAACCAGTCTTACACAAGTGTAGCCATTTGTACACTACAGTGTAAAAGGGACAACATAGCAGAATCAGGAACTCCACCACGTTACAGAGTCACTTCTACTTAAACTCATCAATGGCTAACACGAGGGGGCATAAGGATGAAGGACTTGGATAATCTGTCAGAACTTAACTTTATTACACCTTTCTCAATGTTGCTCACATCCAATGTTATTGTGAAAGGTAGTGTCTATTGTAAAGCAGGTAAACATAAAGATCCTATGATAACTAACTGATCTGTTTTTAATTATAAAATGAAAACAGAAAATACTGGAGACACAAAAATGCTGCAGCCACTCACCAAGCCAGGCAGCATCTACAGATGTCAGGACATCAACCTGAAACATTTTGCTTTTTGGTTGTTTTTAATTATGTTGATGAAAGGAGAAATGGTTAATGTACTTGGAGAACTCAGCTCTCCTTAGAGTAGTAAGGAGAGCTGTTGGTTTTGACACCTTATTTAAGGAATGCTGTATCTGGTGATGCTTCACCAGAATGCCATACTAAATGCCGTGTTTCCACTGCTGAACTTCATTAGCATGTTTTCTAAATGCTTCATTCTGTGATATCTTCAGCATGTGACAAAGTTGACATAGTACTGAATTAAATTATCGCCTGTCCTCAACCCTATGAATTCCAAGAAAATAGACAAGGACTCAAACGGATTTGTTTAGAGTTGCTTTTCTGACTGTTCCTAAAGTGACTCCCCAATAGCTGGGACTGCAATTTAGAAAAGAGGGGTAGGATTCCAATAATTTTTCTTCCATTTTAATGGATGGAAAATTACGAACAGCATATCCTTGGTGTCCTGATTTGTGCTCCCTGTGGGCCAAGGTGCAATCAAGAAGTAATAACATTTTGCCATGGATGACTAATATAATTGAATCAACTAACTAGAGCAATTTCAGTGCAGTATGAATTATCTTTTTCTAGATCCATTTTGTTTTCCACTCTGTCAGAAGCTGACAGTAGGTTTACCCAGTGAAGTATGAGCTGTAAATAAGCTTATAAATCCCTATGATCCAGTTTATCTTACAGACTTTAAGCAACAGTGACTTTTATATTTTCACAACTTATTTTGAAATCTTCATTTGCTCACCTCCTTACTGGCATCTCCAAGTGGATTTTCACCATCATTACATAATCAACTTTTCAGATTGTGATCTGTTGTGGATTTTTGTCAGCAAGATAAAATATCCTTCAATGCTCCTTTCCTCATTTGCTGTAATGTTATCTATTGAAAGTCTGCATAATTTCTGAAAGCAAAATCAATTACAGTGCAGGGAAGAAATTAGGTTATTTTTCCAGTGGTATCATGGAAAATACAAACAAAGGTCTATTAAATGGTGCTGCAGAATTCCTTTCATCTTCATACTTTGAATTATTTTTCTATCAACAGCTTTTGAGGACTTTGTATAGCTTTTAAATTGCTTTGTGTTTGCACATAGAGGATCAGATGTTTGCTCTGAAAACTATCAGACAGAAGTAGCTGTGGCATTTGTTCATTTACAGTGTATGATTATTTCCAATTGTTCACTTATCCCAACTGCCCAATAACTTGAGATTACTTACTTTGAAAGTGAACTTATGCACTAGAAAACACGTCAAAGTGAAAATGAAGGGGCAGAGCCAGTTTTTGCAAGGCACCTGGGCAATAATGTTCTGTTGCCCATGAAGCCCATAATTTCGTACATACTAGAATAGGTCTTACAGAAGAAAACTCGCACAAAAGCTTTTCCTCACTCTTCTCTAGAAACAAGCAGGTGGAGCAAGTGAGTTTGGGGACAAATTTGGTCTAGGGAGGAAGAGGGAAAAAAGAAATATGCAAAGAGAAAATTGCTGGCAGAAAGATCATGGAGAAGAGAGGATCGCAGAAAGGGAGGGAATCGTTGGGGAGAATGATCAAGTGTATGCTCAGCCAGAAGATTGTGGCGATGAGGAATCTGTTAGGTAGTTGAATGGGGATCACATAGGAGAATCGGTTAGGTAGGGGGTCAGGGTGGGGTGCTGGCTGTAAAGATGATTTTGTGGAGATTTCATGGAGAGGTCTGGGGACAGGACTAACATTGTTAGAGTTGCAAGGTAAAGAAATGCTCAGGGGAGGAGATAGAGGAAGGCACGTTGTTAGTACAGGCAGGCTGAGGACATTAGCTGCAAGGAGTGGGTTGAAATGAGACTGACCATGTGCAAATAAAACTTAATGAAGGCATCAATCGAGAAGAAGAAAGATGCGTAATACCGTCTGGGAGTGGCCTGGATAAGCACCTTCATAAGCCCCGTCTATGCAGTAAAATCTTGGGCAAGTTACATCAAAATGAGCATTGTAAGCATTTTGGTGTCACTGTACAACCCGTCAGCCTCCATGCTTATGCATACTGTATCATATGTACAAAAGGCCCACATTCATTTTACGGAAGAGCACTGTTGGTGCACCAAGAATCATCAGGTTTAATGGTCAGTTTTTTTTAAATTCATCACATTTTACACAAAAATGTCCCACTGCATGATAGAATTTTTAGAGTACATCACTGTCACTGTATTTAAATACCATGATTTTCAGTCTCTGCATTTATTGTGGTAAAAGTGCAGACTTCAGTGCAATCCACAGAATTGTTAATATGTTCATATGAAGTTTCTCTCTTCCTGCTTTTATAATAAATATATTAGTATGTTATTAATATACATTATGTATGTTAATGTATATTACTAATATATAGTTACATTTCATCTTATGTAAATTTAAAGATTTTAGAGCGATTATAATCAATTTTCTTCAACTAAGATATTTACAAAAATCACTTGTAACATTTGGTTGAATATTTTGTATCTGGTATCAATTTCACATTAACAATGAGGAGTGCAAAGCACGCAAGGAATATTCATGTACATCAACGTACTGTAGGTTTTGTTAATTGGAAAATTTATGGTACCAGCACCTGAGTAGTCAGGACTTCAACCATAGCTTTTGATATTTATCACAGTTCCAACACAGTCTAAGTGCAAGAGCCCATTGCTTTAATTCTGCAGACTTATTGACATAATATACTACATGAATGAGAGGATCTCATACCTTACTAAGGACATAGATTTCAAAGCTAAATAGTTCACAAGAAAGTAATAGAGGTCAAAGACTTTTCAAGTCATTTCATCCATCCATTCAGAGGTTCCAGCTTGTAGCATTCAATAGTTGTAGCATTCAATTTTTTCCTAAATAATTCCAATATTTTTTGCTTTACTTACTTCATGTCAAGTTAATTCTAGATATTAATTGCACATATAGAGTCATTGCTCATAGCTCCAGCAATGTGTGTTCAATCCTGATGTCAGGCACTGTCTGTGTGGAGTTTGCAGTACTCCCTGTGACTGCAGGGCTTCCCCTGGGTGCCCTGGTTTCCCCTTACATCCCAAGGACATGTGCAATGGTAGATTAGTTGACAATTGTAAATTGCCGCTAGTGTATAAGTGAGTGGCAGAAGGTGGGAGCCAAGATTCTACTGCTCACCTACATATTCAGAACACTTTACAGTGGCCAGATAACCTTCTCACCCACATGTCTTTGGAATGTGAGAGAAAACTGGATCACCCAGAGGAAACCCAGGCAATCATGCAAACTCCACACAGTCAGCAAATGAGGTCAGGTTTGAACCCATGTTGCTGGAACTCTGTGGAAGGAGCTCGACTAGTTGTACCACTGTGCTACCTGCAATGTGAATTAAATGTTTTTTTATTATCTGTGAACTTGTTGGAACCTAGTAAATAGGACTCCTTATTCTAGTTCTGCAAATGAAAATAGTATTCTGGGTTATCATTTTTTGTATCTTTAACAATTGTATAAACTTTAAAAAATCATTTACTCACTTGGGTTACTCTGACAGAACCTCTCAAGTCTGTGACCTCTATCACCAAGAGGGCAAGGGCAGCTATGCAGGGGAACATCACCACTTGAAGGTTTCCCTCCAAGCTGCACAACATCTGGATTGGAAAATGTATCGGGTCTAAATCCTGGAACTCCCTCCTTAATCACACAATTGGAGTAACTTCATTAGAAGATCTACTGTGGTTCAGGAAGATGATTCACCACTAGGTTATCAAGGGATATTAGATATGGGCAATAAATACTAATGCCCAGAGATGCCCAGATCTGGAAAATTGAATTTTGAGTATAATTGGATACTGTGAAAATAAAGAGAGTTGTCCACAATCTAACTCCTTGCTGCTTTTCACATAATATCCTCACTTTATACCCTCCATCCAAATAATATTTAAAAGGAATAATTTTTCCTTTATTTCCTCCGTGTTTTGAGTACTGATTGAATACATTTCCAGGGCTACTGTTCCCTCTGGACTCTGCAATTTTTTATGTGTTCCCTTAAAGTGAGTGTTGGCACACAACTCCATATTACACAGGATGGTACCTGTGAGCTTGTGATTGGTATACAAGGACTTCTGGTGAGCAACCAAGTATAATTTGTTATGTTTTTTAAAGTCTTTTCTTCATATTATTCAAATAAGGTCAATCCCATAGGAAAATGTCATGCTCTGTTTGGATCACTGTGATTTGTCTCCTTATGAGCTAATAAATGTCAAGTGAACTCAGCGTTGAAACAGGAAGGCATTTTAGTAGTTTTTGGTTTAAGACTGACGTCATGCATCTTCCTTGATTTCAGAAGGTGATAGAATAAATATTTCACTAAACCATTGTTTGGGCTATAACCTGTCAAAAAATGATTATGGCTCAAGGGAAAAATGAAGAGAAGTGATAATTTACTCTATATTTTGTCTGTACCTGTAGGTACCTCTCTTTGGACGATGGAAAAATAAGCAGTCTAATTTGCAGCTCTAAATTGCATTTCAGACTGCACCATACACATTATGGCAGAATATTCTTAACCTTTAAACAGCCACTTTTCACTGGTAATCTATGGCATCCCTCTGTGTGATGGTTTCAAACAATTGTCTGAGAAATACTTTTCAAGAAATGATTCTGAGAAAAGTTAAAGAGGACGTTTGATAAACTTAGTTTTGCTGCTACTTTCACTGGTTAGTACCTTCATCATGCAGTGCACTGCAGCAGCACAGTGGCACCATTACTCAAGCCATTGCTTCACAGTGCCAGAGACTTAGGTTCATTCCTGAGCTTGGGTGTTGTCTGTTGTAGGTTTCCTCCAGGTGATCTAGTTTCTTCCCTACTTCCCAAAGATGTGGGGTTGGTAGATTAATTGACCACTGTAAGTTGCCCCTAGTGTGTCAGAGAATTCTAGAGTTTGGGAGGAGTTGATGAGAATGTGTGGAAAATAAAGATAGGAGTATTGTAAATGAGTTGCTGATGGTCAGCATGGACTCAGTGGGCTGAAAGGCCTGATTCTGTGCTGTATCTCTCTCTAATTCGCTGATTCTACAGCAAGATTCTGTTCATGTCATTCCCTCTGTGGAATTGCCAGTCATCTGTTTGATTTTGAAGATCAATGGCAAAGAATGAGGTATAGTTTGGAGGGTGAGGCCTCCTGCTGCCTCATTCTCCTGAGAGGAGTTTGACAATATCAGGGGTGTGGCCATGTAGAAGTTGTTGGTTCCCCAAAAGAGGTGATACTAAAGAGACACAATCTAATGTCTGGTGGCATCATACTTCATCCTACAGGTTCATCCAGACTGAACCCTTCAGCAAGCAAGTCCTGTGCCTAATCTGTAGGATGAAGAAGGTGTTAAGTAAACCAATCAATCCAGAGGGGTAGCTCAGAACTTGGGAACCTTAGTAACCATATCCTAGTGCCAACAACACATTCCATGTTACTATACCTGGGAAGCAGCAGCAGGTTAAATAGATGGACTGAAAATTTAACACAGACGTAGATCATCTCCCACCAATCACAAGCATGCCTGATCCCACATCGCCACTTGATACAGCAAGAAAGAAGCCATGCTCATGGTTTCCCCTAAATTTTTATTTATATGTTTATTTTTCAGATCTGGACATTACCTGCAAGGTCAACATTTATCAAAGTCAAGTTTAATGCCATATGCACAAGTACATGTATGCACAGGTGCAATGAAAAACTTACTTGCAGCAGCATCACAGGCACATAACATTAAATAAGCAGGATTCACAAGAAAAGCATAACATAAATTATACACAATTTTTAGAAGAAAGTTAAAAAGAGTGTGTATAATTTATAACCTAACCCCAACTCCCTTGAGAAGGTGGTGGTGAGACACAGTATTGAACTGCAGCACTCCTTCTGGTGAAGGTTCCCCCACAGAGAAGCTGGCCATAAAATTCCAGGATTTAGACCCAACAATGATGTAAGGCCAGTGATACGTTTCCAAGTCAGGATGGTGTGCGATTTGGAAGTGAACAAGCAGGCAGTGGTGTTGTCATCATATTGTAGATGGTACACACTGCAGCCATTGTGCACTAGTTGTGCAGGGATTGCATGCTTAGGGTGGTTGATGAGATGCTAAGCATGATGGTATACTCTCCAGCCAAGTGGAGAGTACTCCATCATGCTCGTGGACTGTGACTTGGAAATGGTGGAAAGACTTTGGATACTTTGGAGTGTCAGGAGGTGGATCTGTAACAGTAGGATACCCAGCCTCTGAACTGCACTTGGAGCCCCAGTTTTTATATGCCTGGTGCAGTTGAATCTTTGGTGAATCATCACCCCAGGGATGTTGATGGTGATATCATTCAAGGGCAAGGGTAGGTGATTAGACTCTGTATTGCTGGAGATAGTCATTGCCTGGCAATTCTGTGCTGCAGATATTACATGCCATTTACCAGCCTGAATGTTGGCTAGGTCTTGCTTCTTGCAGTCATGGGCCACTTCATTTGCTAGGGAGTTACAAATGGAATTCAAAATTGAGCAATCATCAGTGAATATCCCCATTTCTGACTTTATGGTGGAAAGAATGTCATTGCTGAAATAGTTGAAAATGTCTGGGCCTGATGGCTAGGTATATGGCATGCTTGCCTTCATCACCAGGGCAAAAAGTATAAGAGTCAGGGAGTCACGTTGTAGTTGTATAAAAATTTGGTTAGGCCGCACTTGGAGTATTGCATGTAGTTCTGGTCGTCCCATTACAGGAAGGATGTGGAGGCTTTGGAGAGGGTTCAGAAGAGGTTTACCAGGAAGCTGCTTGGATTAGAGGGTATTAGTTATTAAGAGAGGTTGGACGAACTTGGATCGTTTTCTCTGGAGCATTGGGGGCCCATGGTAGAAATGTTGAATACTAGAGGGCATAGCTTTAAAGTGAGAGGTAGAAAGTTTAAAGGGGATGTGCAGGGCAAGTTTTTTACACAGAGTTGTAGGTGCCTGGAATGTACTGCTGTGGCTGGTAGTGGAAGCAGATATGATAGTGGCATTCACGAGGCTTTTAGATAGGCACATGAATATGCAGGGAACGGAGGCATATAGATCATGCACAAGCAGGAGAAGTTAGTTTAATTTGGCATCATGCTTGGTACAGACATCATTGGCTGAAGGGCCTGTTCCTGTGCTGTACTGTTCTATATGTTCTATATAGATATGAAACACTACCATGAGGAACTCCGAAAATAATGTCCTGAAGCTGAGATGATTGACCTCCAACAACCACAACTATCTTCCTTTATGTGAGATATGACTCTAGTGGTTGATATCAAGGGCAAATAGTGAGTCAACCAACTGATGGATAAACCACGTTATCCCTTATGCTAGTTCATTCACTATATGCCTTGATATAAACTATTCAAGTCATACCTCATCCAAATGAAGATACACATCGACTTCAGTGTTTGGCCCAAGGCTGCGATAAGGTCTGGAGCTGAATGGTCCCAGCAAAACCTAAATTGGGCCTTGGTGATTAGGTAGTTGGTGAGTAAGTGCCATTTGATAACACTGTCAACAATGGCTACCATCACATTGCTAATGACTGAGAGCAGACTGATTGGCCACAATTAGCTGGATTGTATTGTTTCCTGCTTTTTGTGAATGGGACATACCTGGGCACTTTTCCACATTGTCAGGTGGATGACAGTGTTGCAGCTGGGCTGGGAAGCTTGATTAGAGGAGCAGCTGGTTTTGGAATGCAGGTTTTCAGTACTACAGCTGGGATGTTGTCTGGTCTCATAGCCTTTGCTGTGGCCAATGCTTTCAGCCTTTTCTTGACATTACATTGAGTGATTAAAATTGGTTAGAGTCTGATTTCTGTGATTGTGGGGAGCTCAGGAAGAAGCTGAGGTGAATCATATGTTCTGGTTGAACATACATGTGAATGCTTCAGCCATTTCTTTGGTATGCACTTGCTGGGCCTAGCCATCACTGAGAATGGAGGTATTCTTTGTGCTTCCTCCTCCTGTTAGCTGTTCAATCGTCCACTACTATTCATGGCTACACGTAGTAGGACTACAGAGTTTTAATCTGAATTCTTGGTTGTGAGATCACTTTGTTGTGTCTATTACACTCTATTTGTTGCTTAGCACACAAGTAGTCCCATATTGTATCTTCACTAGTTTACTGGTCTAATAACTTAGCTGATTCACCTTCACCACACTTAATGCTTTATCATCACCACACAAATAGTTTTTTTGTAGCCGATAGATTTTGTATTCACTAACCAGTAATTCCAGGATGTTCACCCACCTGGAGGGACTACAGGCTGTCTTGCCATTGGTAGTCTTTCCCAACAGGGTCCAGATGAAGAGGAAGAAAGAAGCTATTGGTGGAGATTGCAAAAACTGTTTAAAGTCATGCACAGCTTTCACTGTTTATTAACTTTGAGTATGTTGTGTTTGAGAAGTGCTTTTGATACACTTAGGTTAAATAATGACATTTTTCTGGAGGCTGCTACTGTACCTTATTGAAAATGTAGGAGTCAGAAGAAGAAAGTGGGTGATTGGTCATGAAAATCTTTCAAGGTTTCTATCTTGTGCGGGAGCAAGAGTGGGAGGAGAAGACGAAGCCAGCTGCTGGAGAGGAGGAGGAGACGTGTGATGGACTGAGGGTGAGGAAGGGCCCAACATCATGATGAGCTGCTGCTGCTCCACAATTTTGTAGCCATTGGAGATCAGCCATTACCATCATAAATTATGTGTTGGGTCACATTAGCCTTGTATCATTGTCTGTTACTCCCCTGAAAGGCTTCTGCTTCAAGCTCTCTGACTCCACGTACCTTCAGCCTGTGTAAGACAATGAACTCTTGAAGCTGTCTGGTGTGCAGTACCAGTCGCAGGATTGAATAATGGAAATAAAAATATTAACATGACCTTACAAGAGAAAATTTAACCATCTTCTGACAGGGCTAAGAAATCTCAAGAAGTTGCTTCACAATATGATTGGAATTTCAGCTCTGGCTAAACTAAAGCTCAGTTGAAAATAATTAAGTTCTCTGCTGCTTGACTCAGAAGGGTAAGAGGAAAGTTCCACTTGCGTGTTGAGCAGCTCACTACTTTTGATCCACCAGAAAGAAATTGTGAACAGTCATGTGAAAAATCTTGTACTGGCCATGTAGAGGATGTAAGTGTAGCTGTACCTTTAACAACTGAATGCACCATGTGGTATGACTATGATACATTTTTGTACCAGATACCGCTGGTTAGTTGAGATTTACTGCCTTCAATAAAAGATATCCTGTTTATAGTATTAGCTCTCTTTCCTTGTTTGTGTAAGCAGCAATATAAAGGAGTCTATAGCATTACAGTCTGACTGCAAGTTTTTACATCAGTTCATTCCCATTATTGTTCATAGCACCCAATACAGCTTTCTCTTTGGAATGGAAGCAAGCCCAGAACTGGAAAAGAATAATCAACTGGAAATTGAAGAAGTTTAGACAATTTACAAATTGGAGGCAAATATCCTTGCAGCTTTTAGAAACATTCAAAAGGTATTCCAACTCATTATCAGTCTTTGTCAAGACTGAAGGGAAATGAAGTGAAATTATACCTAGACTTAAATCACAAGGTGGAGTCTGGAAACAGGAGCCAGAATGATAAACCACTTCTTGTTTTATAACTGCCAATGTGGACTATGAGAGGAGGGCTACCTTCTCAGCATGACAGGGTATCCTTCCTGCAAGTAAATGTGTCAGTAAGCCTAAAATAAGGCTCATGCATGAAGATTGAATTTTATAACCTTGGTACTGACATGATGCCAGCATATGGTAAGGCCCTGCCTGAGGCTCTATTGCTGACCTAACACCCACAGAGACAGTTGTTATTTGTCATTGGCAGATAGATACTCCAAGGTCAAAAGGCCTCATAATTGGCATTGATGCACATGTGACAAATCTGGCTCAGCTTATATAGTGACGTTCTTGGATTGCCTTCTTTCATCTTCTACCACTTTGAACATGAAACTTGAGATATCACTTAAAGCAAACCTCATCAGAAACTTGAGCTTCACTTATCATTTTAGCATTGCGACTTGCTTGTAGCAACCTCTTAGCTCTGGGAAATTGGTATCAGAAGATTTTTTTTACAGCAGATTCCTTTTTCCACCTGTTCAAATTTTTTTGAAAACCTGTTAAAATCTTGCCTGCCATGAGTTTTTAAGGAGATGAAGAGAGCAACAATGAGATTGCGAAGTAAAAATGGGAAATGCTGGAAACACCCAGCAGGTCAGGCAGCATCTGTGGAGAGAGGAATAGAGTCAACATTTCAGGTCAATTATGCTTCATCAGGACCTGAAATGTTAACTCTGTTTGTCTTTCCACAGATTCTGCCTAACCTGCTGACTGTGTGCAGCATTTCCAGTTTTTATTTCAGATTTCTAGCATTTGCAGCTATTTTTTTGATTTCCAATAATGGGATTATTATCGGTTGAGAATATAAACTATTCCATTTAGTAAATAATACCCTTTCTCCAAAATATAACAATTTAGTAGAACATTTAGAAATACTGCAAAAAAAAAGTAAAAACATATTATTGATATGTCTCTAAAGCATTGTAAATAAATCCCCCTGCAACTCTATTGGTTTTTCAGAATATGTCTTTCTGTTTGAGTCATCTTCACTTTTCCTTTCAAAATAGATTTGAAGACAAAAGAACATCATAATACTAAGGAAGCGGAGAATCTTACCAAAATAATTCATGACTGAAATTGAAAGATATTTATGAAATAAAAATATCAAACAAGGTTGAAATATGGTTGAGGCACAAATGTGCCAAGATTACATTGCTTGGTGAAAGAGCCTTGCGGGACTGAATGTCCTCTTCCTGTTCCTGAGTATGAACATATGGCTTAGAAATGCTTTAATATTTAAAAACACATGTTGAAGCAGCCCTGTGCAAGGGACCATGACTGGTTTTATTTGCGGTCTTAGTGGACTGATGTTCTTACAAGAATGATGTGCCTTTGTATTGGCAATCCTGGGCCTTGTGCAAGTTGCATGTGAGACACAATTTTGTGACTACAATCTCTTTCCGCATATATTGTCCATTCTAAGCCATCTTATAAGTTGACTTTCACCACTCTGACTATAAGATGAAGATACTTCCAAAGTGCAGTTGGGTAGGATTCTAGGTTTTTGAACCAGCAATAATGAAATAATGGTAATATACTTCCAAGTCAGGATGATGTGTCTTTAAGTGGAATTGCTGGTGGCAGTATTCCCATATACCAACTCTTATTCATAAAACATGAGTTGGGGGTACAGCACTATGGAAGAAGCTTTTGTGAGTTGCTCTAGTGCAACTTACGCTAGTTCATCACGGATGGAGGGCTGTAGGTGGTAACAGCAGGAAGTTTTCTTGCCCATATTTCACTTGATACCATGAGGTTTCATGGGGCCTGGAAAAATTTTTGGGAACATCCAAAGCTACTCTTCTAACTGTATACTACTATGCCACCAACTCTAGTGGGACAGGGCATATTCTGGATTGATAATAGAGGAGTTAGCCATGCTTCTGTGGATATGATTATGTCAGGCTATTGCTTGACTAGTCTGTGGTATAGTTCTTCTAATTTCAGCAGAAGACTTCAGCTGTAAGTGGAAGGACTTTTCAGGGTTGATGGGGCTATATATACCCTTCCTTTGTCTGTGCTGTGAGGTGCTCCCATTTATTTATTTGTATCTGTTTTGATACAACTGAATGGCTTGCTCATTCATATCAGAGGGAAGCAACACATTGATCTGTATCTGGAAATACATATTAACATGATTATCTAAAGACAGAAAATTCCCTCCGCTAAAATGACTGAGATGCGCTTTTATGTTTACTTGGTCACCAATACTGATACTCGAGTTTTTTTCCAGATAATTGAATTTAAATTTCCCAGTTGCTCTGTGGGATCTAATTTCTGGTATCCAGATCAATGGACAAGACTTCTGTATTACTAGACCACTATGCTATCATACCCCTAACATTCCTTTTTTGGCTCATATAAACTAGATATTAGAATAAGCAACAAGCATGTAGTGTATAACTTTAACTTGTCTCATTATTGTTATAATCTTGAGTGTTCACAGCATCATAAAATAGTTACCACATGGATGGAGGCCTTTCAACCAGTGAGCCCATGCTAGCTCCATGCAATTCATCTAGTCCTATTCCCCCTGCTCTCTCTCCACAATTCCTGGACTTTTTTCCTTTCAAAAACTCAAGCAGGTCCCTTTTAAACTGCCTCCACTCTGCTCCCTGGCAACCTATTCCAGATTTAACCACTCACTACTCAAACAACTTTTCCTCATGTGACTTTTGATTCTTTCCCCAATCACCTTTGTTCTATGTACTTTGATTATTGGCCCTTCTATCAACAAATTCTCCTATCTACTCTCTCCGATTTTAAATATCCCTCTCAGATGTCCCCTCAATCTCCTCTGCTGCAAGAATAACTCCAGCTTCGCCAGTCTGTCTATGTAACTAAATTCCATCATCCCTGGAACCATTCTAGTAAATTTCTTCTGCGCCCTCTCTAAGGCCTTCACATCTTTCCTAAAGTGTGTTGTCCAGGATCAGATACAGAACTCCCTTTGTAGCCAAACCAGTATCTTAAGAAGGTTCAGCATCACTTCCTTGCTCTTATATTCTTTGCCCCTCTTTATAAAGCCCAGGATTCACTTAATTTTTTAAACTCTTTCTCAACCTGCCCTGTTATTTTCAACGATTTATGCATAAAGGAAGAGTAATTGGTTTATTATTGTCACATACTGAGGTACAGTGAAAAACTTGTCTTGTATACCGTTCATACAGATCAATTCATTACACAGTCCATTGAAGTAGTACAAGGTAAAACAATAACAGAATGCAGGGTAAAGTGTCAAGGCTACAGAGAAAGTGCAGTGCAGGTAGACAATAAGATGCAAGGTGGATTGTGAAGTCAAGAGTCCATTTTATCATACTAGAGAACCATTCAATATTCTTATAACAGCAGGATAGAAGTTGTCCTTGAGCCTGGTGGCACGTGCTTTCAGGCTTTTGTATCTTCTTCCTGAAGGGAGAGGGGAGAAGAGAGAATGTCCTGATGGGTGGGGTCTTGATTATGCTGGCTGCTTCACCAAGGCAGTGAGAAGTATAGACAGAGTCCATGGAGGGGAGGCTGGTTTCCTTGATGTGCTGAGCTGTATCCATAACTCTCTACAATTTCTTGCAGTCCTGGGCAGAACAGTTGCCATACCAAGCCGTGATGCATCCAGATAGGATGCTTTTTATGGTGCATCGATAAAAATTGGTGCCAATGGGGGCATGTCAAACTTCTTTAGCCTCCTGAGGAAGTAGAGGTGCTAGTGAGCTTTCTTGGCCATGGTGTCTATGTGGTTGGACCAGAACAGGCTATTGGTGATGTTCATTCCTAGGAACTTGAAGCTCTCAACCCTCTCGACCTCAGCACCATTGATGTAGACAGGTGTAGGTGCACCACCCTCCTGCCTGAAGTCAATGACCAGCTCTTTTGTTTTTCTGACATTGAGGGAAAGGTTGTTGTCATGACACCATGTCATAAAGCTCTCTATCTCCTTCCTGTACTCAGTATTTGAGATACGGCCCACTACGGTGGTATCATTTGCAAACTTGTAGATGGCGCTAGAGCAGAATCTGGCCATGCAGTCATGAATATGTAGGGAGTATAGTAGGGAGCTGAGGACACAGTCTCATGGGGCACCAGTGCTGAAAATAATCATAGCAGAGGTGTTGCTGCCAATCCCTACTGACTGTGTGTAGTATGAAAGGCCAAGGGTCAGATGACAGTGACAACACTACTGACCCCCATGGTCGGATGATAGCATTGCCTATCAGGTCCGAAGCTATACCACTGTCAATCAAGGGTCCGGCTCTGCCGCACCCATTAAAGAGCACATCTGAGGATTGGCTCATAACCCACCTTTGTTCTTGACCCTGAATCACTGGCTTGTTTCACCTGAGTGGGCCCCACCCCACTACAGCCCTATAAAAGGTGGTACACGTGGGCTCACTTCCTCTTTTCCGATTGCTGCTGAGGTTGAGACCACAGGTAAGAGGGTGCAGTTCCACAGGGGTCCAGGAGCGTCCTGAGTAGATTGCCAGTAGCGTAGAGCTGTTGTTTGTACCGATTCAGGGGGTCCAGACAACGTATTTGTTCGTTCCCTGATCATTTGTACTAGTTCATTGTGTGTGTGTGTGTGTGTGTGTGTGTGTGTGTGTGTGTGTGTGTGTGTGTGTGTGTGTGTGTGTGTGTGAGAGCATGTGTAAACTTCACCCCTGTTGCGACTCCCCCCACATTTCACAATCACCCTAGTGCAAGTGTGCAAGGGTGAATTTGTTCCTTCACATTCTGTCCCCATGTCGGTCTTTGTGAATAAAATCCTCCTTTTAAAGCACAAAGACTGTGTGTCCAGATACCCTTTATCTTTAAGATACCAAAAGAATCTTTCTCATAACACTGCGGTCTGTTCGTCAGGAAGTCAAGGATCCATTTGCAGAGGGAAGTGTTGATTCCCAGGTGTCAGAGTTTGGTGATGAGTTTGCTTGGAATTATAGTATTGAAAGTGGAGCTGTAGTCAATAAACAACAGTGTAATGTAGGTGTCTTTAGATGCTCCAAAGATGAGTGTAGGGCCAGGGAGATGGTGTCCCCTGTAGGCCTGTTTCGACAGTAGGTGAATTGCAGTGGGTTGAGGTTTTCTGGGAGGCTGGAGTTAATACGTGCCATGACCAGTCTCTCAAAGAACTTCACGATAGTGGACGTCAGAGCCACTAGGTGGTAGTCATTAAGGCATGTTACCTTGTTTTTCACCGGGATGATAGTGATCTTCTTAAAGCAGGTGGGAACCTCAGATTGAAGCAGGGAGAGGTTAAAAATGTCTGCAAATATCCCCACCAGCTGATTTGCACAGGATCTGAGCCAGATGATTTCTGCAGGTTCACCCTCTGGAAGATTGATCTTAATTCCTCAATGGTGACCATGGGCTCAGGTGCATTGGAGGCTGTCAGGATGGGTGGTGGCATACCAATCCCCTTCTGTTCAAAATGTGCATAGAATCCGTTAAGTTCATC
The DNA here is from genome assembly GCF_009764475.1 of Pristis pectinata. Classification (NCBI taxonomy): domain Eukaryota; kingdom Metazoa; phylum Chordata; class Chondrichthyes; order Rhinopristiformes; family Pristidae; genus Pristis; species Pristis pectinata. The sequence goes on from NC_067413.1 coordinate 63,108,245, forward strand.
GGGAAGGCATGCGTACACGAGGGCACACATTTTCGAAGTATGCCCTCAAGTTTAAATTGCCTCACCTCATTTCTCCTACCAAAATGTAATACCTCACACTTTTGTGCATTAAGTTGCTTATTGGTTCAACAAAGTAAGCTGGCAGCTGACACATCAGATTGCTAGTTGTAGTTTACTGCCACAGCACCATGGTGAAATGAGCCATTTTTATGTCTAATAAATAACTTACCAATGAAATTAAGATCTCAAAAACTCCCATTAGCCGGTTATTAATTTCAGAGAAAAGTGAGGCTAGAGAAGGAAGGAAATGGATTGCTTAATTTAAACTCACCTGTTTGCTTTTCGAAGTGAGTAGATTTTACTTCCCATTTGACTGATATGAATCCCTCAGTTTTCCTTCAGACAGGTTGGAGTTAAAAGTTCTCTTGGGTATTCTCCAAATTCTTATTTTGCTCTAGGAACCTCACTCTTTTGGTGAGTCTAATTAGAAAAATTCATGCAAACTACTTGCACCTGTTGTTTAGAGATAAACATATTGTAAAATGCAGAAGACAGAGGGAAGGATATAAAATCATCTAATACAGCAAATAATGGTGCCAGGTGAAGCACCTCCTCTAGACCAAGATTTTAGCTCTTTGCTTGTCCCATTTAACCTCTCCTGTGAATTATTCTTTCCTGTTTATCACCAGTTATTTTTGCAGTTCTAAAGAAAAGTGATTAACTTGAAATGTTAACTTTATTTCTTTCTCCAAAATTGCCACCTGACTCATCGAGCATTTCCACCAAAAACATATCTTTATTTCAGATTTCCAACAACTGCAGTTTTTGTTTAATTTCCGTAAGATATAAAGGTAGCATATAAGCACTGCACCAACTTCCTATCAGATAAATGGAAAATGGAAATTTTTAAAACAATGAGAGAACGAGATTAATTCCATTTGAAAAAGCTATGATTTTGGCATGTATGAGAAACAGAATGCCATTTTATGCTGCAGTATTGTTACTTTGTTATGAATGATACATCATACACGTTACATGTCGGTTTACTAAGAATAATAGTTTTTGCAATTGCTATCAGGATACTGGTGAGTTTTAAAGTTCCAGGAGCAATAACAAATTGGAAGAAAAATCAAGTCAAGGAAATATTAAATATTTTTCAAAATTCCGCGGCAAATTTACACTGCACACATCTTTGGCCCATCGTGCTTCTTGACTCTTGCAAAACATTTATCTGTTGCTCCTCACTCAATATTTATTCAAATTATACTTTTAACACAATGCAAGTGAGAGATGGAAAAGTAAAGAGCCTTCTTCTGGATTACCACCTGTGAAAGAATTTTTGATAATATTAAGAAAATATCTGGTATCTTTCTCAAACAAAAAAGAACAGCTGAAAATGTTGTTTTGCATAGAAATTAAATTTGAAATGATGTTGCCGAAGTAATTGCCCATTTCCCTTCCCCAATTTAGCTCTTCACTTAGATTTCTCAGTACCAAAGTCTACTTATTCTGCTAAGTAAACATGAGATATATGGAGTTACCATTATAAATAGTATCCATTGATGAGTAACTACTCCATTATAAAGATGAATAATATTAGGTTACATGAAGACATGGAGGATCACATTCCCAGAGAAGGATACATTCTTTCAAAGGTGAAGATTCACAATAATTGACCCTTTCTTCATTAAAACCTGTAATTACATTTTACTCATCACCCTGGGCACAATAAGTGATTTTGTTAGGCTTAAAATGAACTTACACAGCTTTTTCTACTGTCGAACATAATATGGTCAGAAAATGTTGAGGGAGGTGAGATTTAAGTCAAATAGTTGGATATGCTTCTACCTTTGATAGATTACAATTTTTGACAATGACCATTTGCTGAAGGCTTTTATTTATTCAAATCAAAATCTTATGTATATTATGGCAGGGAATGCAGATACAATTTCTTCAGTGAGTCTGTTATCTGTTTCAGCCAAGTGTGAAATTAAAAACTTCTCCCTGCAGTGTCTAGTATCAGGTTGGGACCTTGTATTCAATCAAATGGCTGTATTCAGCTCCTGTGTCCACATTAAAAAGGACTGATTATAGGCAGACCATATTAGATAGCAAACTTTAAAGACCTGAATAAAATGTATAATAGTAAACAATATTGTAATCTCCTCTGAAGATCCTCCTTTATATTCACCAAAAGCAAGGTCTTCAGCCAATATGAACAAGGGTAACTCCTTAAAAAATGCATAAAGTTGATCAACATTAACATACTACTGGTTCTCCTCCATTCCCCGAAAAGACTGAATACAAATGTGATGTGCTCAGGAAGACATATCCTCAATATTGTTTCAGTGATCACCAGCTGTTCAATTTAGGGAATGCTGGAACTAACTTCAATATTCCTGGCTTGAGGAAGAAATAATATGACCAACGTTTAATTTATGATTAATGTCATTGATCTCCACCGGAAAGTAAGTAATCCTATGGGTTTCCAGCTGAAGTCGAAGTTGATAACAATGGAATTTGCAGCAGGGAAATCTGCTGATGGTAACCGTCTCTGGTAATGCATAGGGTGGCACGGTGGCGTAGCAGTTAGCGCGACACTATTACAACACCGGCGATTGGGGTTCAATTCCCATCACTGTCTATAAAGAGTTTGTACATTCTCCCGTGTCTACATGGGTTTCCTCTGGGTGCTCCGGTTTCCTCCCACATTCCAAAGACATACGGGTAGGTTAATTTGGGTTTAAAATGGGCGGCGCAGACTCGTTGGGCCAGAAGGGCCTGTTACCACGCTGTAAATAAAATATTTTTAAATTTTTTTTTAAAAATAGAGTGTGCACCATGTTAAAAAAATTGCATGGCTGTGATTATCTATGGAAATAAGTATGAACATACATACATTTATTTGATACCTTTTATATCATTTAAATATATGTGTGATCACTACTATTGTAGTACTGATGCCTTGTTTTCTAGTGTCTGATGATAATTATGCTGGTTTGCTGACATATATCAGTTATTCATAATGGACTAGTACTTGTAGGCTATAAAAATGCTAATTGAATTAATTTTTAGTTATTATGCTGATTAGCTGCAAATTCATATTTATGAAAAATATTGCTTCAAAAGTCACCCTAAGCAATTCCATCCTTGTAAATTTTTCTCTATCCACCTGAGCTTAAGCCACTAAAACCACAGATTCTCACAATCCATTCAGCATTCTTCTCTCATTAAAGGATCCATTCATTATTAATTTCTTGCTTGGGCTCCTAAGGGTAGGGGTGAAGTTGAAGTCAGCTACAACCAAATCCACAATGTGGGGTGAGGGATGAATGTTGTTGGGTGGTTGCCTGCTCTCAAGAGGAAATGTTATTTGGACCCAGAGACCCATTGGAAAGCTGATGGACATATATCTGCTGGCTCACTATTTAAGGAAATCACAAAACATTGAACAAATATTTTGTATCTTTGGGGTTGCAGACTAGAAACCTGGCCCCACTTTCATAAATCATGGCTCACATGTAAGCTACTCCATTTATCCATTTTCGCTCCATTTCCCTTAATAGAAGTGCTATGGTGCTGCAGCAGTTTGTACTACCCAGTGACACAGGTTGGATCCTAACTTCAGGTGCTGTCTGTGTGAAGTTTGCACATTCTTAATGTGATCTTGTGCATTTCTCCCAGGTACTCCAGCTTCCTCCCACTTTCCAAAGGTATGTGGGTCAGTTAATTGGCTACAGTAAATTATGCTGTAGTATAGGTTAATGATGAAAAAAAAAGGGGAGTTGATGGGCATGTGTGAGAGAAAATAAATTGCAGGGATACGGGGAACTAAGGATGGGTAATGGAACTAATTGGATTGCTCTCCTGGGAAACAACATGGAGCTGATGGGCTGAATGGCCTCCTTCTGTGTCTTTAAAAGTATGAAAATTAAAAGAAAACTGCAGATGCTAGAAATCTAAAAGAAAAATGGAAAATCTTGTAAATACTCAGAAGATTAGGCCACATCTGTGGGAAGAGAAACAAAGTTAACAATTAGGTAGAAGACCCTTTGTCAGAACTGGGAATTAGAAGAAGCATGTTAATCTGCAGGGAATGTGGAGGAGGGGCATGTATTTGATAGGGTTAAAGTCAGGTGACCGTGGCATATAAACTGTAAATAAGGTTAGCTGGTCAATGAGTGAATGGGAGCAGTTAGAGAGTGAGAACATAGACAAAAGAACATAAATAAAAAAACATAGGAGTTGCAAAATGCAGAGCAGGAAGACATGACCTGGCACGTCTCCACTCCCAGAGAGAAAAAATAAAAAATATAAATATACTACTCTAAAAAAAATGGAGCAGGCACAATGAACTGTATGGCCAAATTCTGCTTCTATTTATTATAACAATTGAAAGTTTGCTGTAATTATATGGCAGACTGTAGAAGATAAGAACACAGCTGACAATATTTGAACTTATTAGCTGCTTAAAAATGTTGTGCATCTTTAATGTGTACCTTGTCATCAATGCAATAAAATCATGGAACCTATGCCTGACTTTGCTCACATGCAATTGCGAGTTATTAATGCCAAAAAATAATAAGAAGCCTCAGGCAATTAGGCCAAAAAAGTTGCAAAGTATAATTTTATATATAAAGATAAAAATATGAGGCAATCTGGCTAATTTTTGATTTTGCTAAGAACTGGAAGTGGCACTAGGATTTATAAGACAATTTTCTGACTTAACAGAAGCCAGTATCCTATTCAATAATGACATCTGTTAAGTCAGCCTATTTCGAAACTTCAGGAATAATGTGCAAAAAAATAAGCATAGATTTTAAGAAATAGCTCAGAATGCGCTAAGAACGAATTTGATTGTAAAGCCAATTTTTATTTTATGGAGAAAATATGGAAAAGATAACCACAAGTAAAGCAAATGTGTTGCAAAAAGAGCATATTAGAACAATAAACAATCTGGTTGAATTGACATGAAGGCGTTATGGAAAATAACTTTGGAATAATTATTTATAAGACTATTGAACGATCCCCAGTACGATAAGATGGACTCTTGTCCTCACAATCTACCTTGCTATAGCCTTGCACCTTATTGTCTGCCTGCATTGTACTTTCTCTGGAACTATAACACTTTGTTCTGCATTCTGTTATTGTTTTCCCTTGTACTATCTAAATGCATTGATGTGTTGAAATGATCTGTATTGATGGCATGCAAAACAAAGTTTTTCATTGTACCTCGGTACAAGTGACAATAATAAACCAATTTAAAGAGCATATTAGAACAATAAAGAACCTGGTTGAATTGACATGAAAGCAGTATGGAAAATAACTTTGGAATAATTTGCACTAAATTTAGAAAACAAAAATATCTACTTTAAAACTAACAAAATGAGAGCAAATGTTTCTTTCACTAAAGCACTATAATTAATGCCTATTGTATGTGATGGATGTCTGAAAGGTTATATTCACTGACGACGACAATTCATTTGGCAAAAGGTTCATGATTGCATTTGTAGCAATTGCAACAATAAGCATGAGAACCTTAAAAACCCTACCCCATTTGGAGGGTGTGTGAATATTTTGGTTGAGTGAGGTTTCTCCAGATTTCTGACTTATTTCAACTGTGCAAGAACTCCTGATACAGCTGGTGTGTATGTTTTCTCTGTCCTTCTCATTGACATCAAGCTCGCAATAAGACATTGTAAACTTTTCCTGTAGTGTCAGCTGTGTTTTTGTGGGTCATACTGTTGTGTCTGAGTTAGAAGACTGTAAGTTTGGTGCATTTCAGAGATTTAAGCTCAAAAGTCTAGGCAGTAGAGTACAGAGAGAGTGCTGCTCAATTGGAGCCACTGTCTTCTGCATGACATACTAAACTGAGGGGCTTTCTGTTTCTCAGTTGGTTTGGTACTGTTTTGAAGGGCTGGAAAGGTAACCTTGGTGACCTGGACAATATATATCCTTCAATCAATATCATCAAAAGCAGATTGTACATACATTTAAGTTCTGAGACCTATCTGATGTAATTTCAAGGAGATTTTCAAAGGGGGGGTGGGGTTGACCTATTTGATTTCATCAGATTTGGGCTTACTGATGTGAGATTTGATTGATTGGTGGAACTGTTCCACTAACAGCTCCAACTTCAGACTGAAATTGTCCCATTCATATTGTTCTATTTTACCAAGGTGTGGAGAAAAGTTATGATCTTTGTGGACCATAAGATCATAAGATATAGGAGCAGAATTAGGCCAGTCAGTCCATTAAGTCTGCTCCGCCATTCAATCACGGCTGATTTTTATTTAACCCCATTCTCCTGCCTTCTCCCCATAACCCTTAACCCCCTTACCAATCAAGAACCTATCAATCTCTGCCTTAAATATATCCAATGACCTGGCTTCCACAGCTCTCTGTGGCAATGAATTTCACAGATTCACCACACTCTAGCTGAAGAAATTCCCCCTCATCTCAGTTTTAAGGGGATGTCCCTTTATTCTGAGGCTGTCCCCTCAGATCCTAGATTCTCCTATGAATGGAAACATCCTTTCCACATCCGGTCTATCCAGGCCTTTCAGTATCCGGTAGGTTTCAATGTGATTTCCCCCTCATCCTTCTGAACTCCATTGAGTACAGGCCCAGAGACATCAAACACTCCTCAAGGTTTCACTCTGCATTCATGTTTTTCATTCACATTAATTGTCCAGAAACCCAGCCTGATCAACCTGCTTGGCTCCCTATAAACAAAGCTACATACCATGAGAACATAACTTTCGCACTGATCATAAGACAGTGGTGGGCATGATTTGGAAAGTCAGGGCTGGTTGCAGAATGTTGGGAAGACACCATGGCAGAAATAGCAAGAAAGGGAAAAATTAGAGAGAGAGATGGAGGATTCAGGAGCACGGAGAAGAGTGGGAGAGTGATCAGAAAGGGAGAGAGGTTGTGGGAGACGAGCCCGTGAAGAGAGAAATATCAAAAGGGAAAGATGGGTGGGCAGGAAGAAAGTGGAACAACATTGGAGAGAGATGGCTGTCCTGGCAGAGATCAGTGTGAGGGCAGAGGGAGATTGAGCAGTGTGAGGGGTCATACAGTGATAGGTAGCAGAATGATTGGTGATTGCAGAATGATTTGATGAGGGTGGAGAGTATTGGGGGTGGGGGTAGGGAGAGAAAATGAAACTGGAGGGTGCTCTACATGTTAGCTGTTGAGCCAAGAGGAAGCTTCTGTGGTCTTTCTGAACACAAGAGCTGCTGCAAAGGCATTTGCCAGATGAATCCAGCCTTCTTAGCTCTTTCACTCGCTATGTTTCTGAGGCCCCAGAAACACAGTTGGCTATGGTTAAAAATAGAAATCTAAATGAAAAAAGAAGTGTGAATGCTGGAAATCTCAAGTAAAAACAGAACATGCACAATGGGTCAGGGTGCATCTGTGGAAAAATAAACAAGAGTTAACAATTCAGGCCAATGGCCTTTCATCGGAACCACTAAAGAAAGGTCACCAACCAGAACTCTATCACAAAAAGTAATATCTATCACTCTATCACAAAAAATGATAATATGACATATAACTCTGAGTTTCTCCAGCATTTGCTGTTTTTGTCAGAAATCATGTTAGAATGAAGGAATGCAACCTCCTTCAAATGATTCAGTTACAAAGTTGCCTCTTTGGAGCAAATTGGTCATCAGCCTCTTTTTCTGCCTCAGTTAAGATCATAAGTAGATGGAATTTAAGTCAGGTTGCTTTCCTGTTTCATATTTTTAACAATGTAACTTCCCACTTGACCCAAAGCCACTCATGTATAGGGGCTAAATTTCCTTTTAAATCTCTAATGACTACTTTATCTAGTAAACCCCTTGAGCTTTGCAAAGCTTTCTGCCTCAGCTTTCTCCTTGAAAATGACGTTCCATTTATTTGCTACACTCTATAATTAGTGAACTTCCTTCTTTTGAGTTTCATTTTTGGCCTTTTATTATAGGTACTGCTGAACGTTTTTTTGTTGACTCTCAAGTATTTTATTATTGCCAGTAATTAATAATAATGATTGAGGATGAGGGAACTTATCAGTTTACATTTTATGGCAACTATAATAAAAATCCATGGTGAGAAACATGACATTGGAATCAAAAGATCAGTTGTTAATTCATAAATTCAGTTGTGAATGTTACTGTAATGAATTTCAAGTAATGCTTGGTATTTATGAATTAATAACATTGTACCTGAAAATCATTGACAATTGAATGGTAATCTGACTGAATATCTTCCCGTTCTATTTTAATACAGCATTATTGCACATTCCTTGCCTGTCTTCACAAAGAATATCTAGAGTTGCTCAAGCCTTGTCTGCAAGGAGCTGATACGGAAAAATAAATTAGGTAAGCAACCTTTTCCAATTAACTATTCTTTTTCTGTCATCCTCTTGTGAAATTTATTTTTATAGGAATATTGCACAGCCTGAGGTCAACCTTATTCTATTAAAAGTAATTGTACACTGATTGAAGACTGTAATTTTTAAACAAAATCTTGTATGATTTAATTTCTCCTTAATTTTTAATGTTGTTTTTCGCCCTTGAGCAATGCACCATTGCCTAGCCAAGAGCCGAGGCAGAGTATTTTTTCCCCAGTCTATTTCAACAGCTGCCATTAAGTAACCACTATGAGCCAGCTGAGAATAGTTTGGATTACCTGCCTTCAATGTTCTTCTCCATCCCACAGTGGAAAACCTTTCAAGGTGAATTTCCCCACTCTGCCACCATAATTATGGTGGAGACCCCAAAAAAGGAAAAGATGGGCTATTCACGGTATCAAGATGCTGCAAAATGCTTTATAGCCAGTGAAGTACTTTTTGCAATTTAGATGAAAATCAACATGTTGCACATGCTGGAAATCTGAAATAAAAACAGAAAAAGTGGAAAGAACTGACCAAGAATTGTAGACCTGAAATGTAACTGTTTTTTGTTCCACAGATGTTGTCTGACTGGCTGAGTGTTTCCAGCACATTCTGTTTTTATTTTTGAAATGCAGACTTCATTGTAATGTGGAAAAATATAGCAGCCAATTTGTATATAGCATGGTTCACAAACACTAATAGGACAGTGACATGTAACCTGGTTATAGTGATGTTGATTGATGGACAGGTTTTGATCTGGATACACAGGAAATTTTCCTGCTCTTCAAATAACGTTACAGGATCTCTTGCATTCACTCAAGAGCTCAGACGGAGCCTCAGTTTAAAATCTGATCTGAAATGGCACACGTCCAACACTGCAGGGCACCCACAGAGTCAGCATGAATTTGTTCTCAAGTTACTGGAGGGGTTTTGAACACATATACTTTTCTGCATGTTGATGCATTTAAATGGGATATCTGCCAATCTTCCTTCAAGGGTGCAGTGGCAGTTCCTGGAGTTGGTAACGACACTGGAAGCTCCAAAATGACCCAGATGTTCATGGAGGTTTTGGTATTGCAAACAAAGTATCTGAATCAATTCACAAAGCCAAGGAATCCAAATACCGCTGAATACAAACATTTTTCCCAAAGACCATATTGTTATTCAATGACATTACAAAAAATTCTCTGAACAGGTATCTGTAATGAGCCATTGCAATCTCATATGATCTTACAATTACTTGGAGAAGACCAGTTGATATAAAGATGCAATGCAAAGTGCAATTTACAGCAGATTAAGCAAATCTACACAGAAGAATTTGCACATTCTTCTGAGCAATTATACTATATTGAAACATTTGTTAACTATCCATCAAAAGACCATTTTCTTATTCATTAACTTTACAAAAAGTTCTACAGATATATCCCTGGAATGACCCATTACTATCTTATATGTTGATAAAAAAAGATGCAATGCAATCTTTTAGATTTTTCAATTATTAACAGCAATGTACCATAGAACAATACAGCACAATACAGACCCTTCGGCCCACCAAGTTGTGCCGACCTTCTAACCACTCCTAAGACTATCTAACCCCTTCCTCCCACATATCCCTCTATCTTAAATTCCTCCATATGCTTGTCTAACAATCTCTTGAATTTGACCAATGTATCAGCCTCCACCACCACCCCCAGCAGCGCATTCCATGCACCAACCACTCTCTGGGTGAAAAACCTCCCTCTGACATCTCCTTTGAACTTCCCACCCATTACCTTAAAGCTATGCCCTCTTGTATTGAGCATTGGTGCCCTGGGAAAGAGGTGCTGGCTGTGCACTCTATCTATTCCTCTTAATGTTTTGTATACCTCTATCATGTCTCCCCTCATCCTCCTTCTCTCCAATGAGTAAAGCCCTAGCTCCTTTAGTCTCTGCTCATAATCCATACTCTCTAATCCAGGCAGCATCCTGGTAACTCTCCTCTGCACCCTTTCCAACACCTCCACATCCTTCCTATAATGAGGCAACCAGAACTGGACACAGTACTCGGTGTGGTCTAACCAGAGTTTTGTAAAGCTGCATCATTACTTCACGGCTCTGTAATTTAAAAACAAAACATTTGGAATATATGGATTCCAAAAGCATAGCTTCATTCACTAAGATAATGTTTCATTGAATAAATGGTTGAGATTTTGCAATTCTGTGTATATCTGCATGAGAATGCAGAATTCCCAAACTTGCTGTCCACTCTCTTACAGAATTTGTTTGGATTGTGTTCCAATATTGGGCTGCTCACGAGACCTGAGAGAGTACAAACCTGTGGTACTTCCCCAGCTTTTACATTGGGGAATCTACATGTCGGGCCTGTGCCAGGTTAGATGCTATGCAGGAACAGCAACTGTGAGGAACAACATGTTTTAAGAAAATCACATATTTTCTGAGTTGGCTTTAGATAATTGTTTTGTTCTTTTATTTTGTTTTTAATTGAATGATCACTGATAGTCCTTAAATGTTTTTGAAAGATGTTCAGAAATATTCACAGTTCTTTGACAGGCTTTACAGCCAGCTGAACTGGGAGTATGAATTGGGAAAGGGCTTGTTTGCCATCCCCCTTATTTCATCATGGCCCTTGCACCTTATTTTTCTACCTGCGCTGCACTTTCTCTGTAACCGTAACATTATATTTTGCATTCTGTTATTGCTTTTCCTTTTGTATTACCTCACTGTACTTACGTTTAGAGTGATCTGTATAGATGACATGCAAAGCTATTCACTGTATATTAGTACATGTGACAATAATAAACCAATTACCAATTACCCTTTCTTTGCCATGTGACAGCATTTATGCTCATGAGGTCTCACTGGCATGCAGGGCCATGCCAATAAGGATCATTATGGATTCCTTCAAGTACTTGTCACCAGTGGATCTGCAAACAGTAGCCACATATCTCAGCAGTGAGCCTGGGTGACTTTTTAAACATGAACATCAAATAAATTAGAAAAAAACATTAGCTTGATTGATTTAGCACCATTTTCACCTTTAGAAGGTTGTTGATCAACATTCATTTCTAAGGAATGACCACATCCTGGGCTGAATTTGACATTGAACCAAATGTTGCCAACTTTAATGTCACTTGCAGCAATCCATTCTAGGGCCATTCCTTGGGCCACCAATCCCTGATGATAGAATTTGACAACCTGGATGATCAACGCCAAATTGCATTGCCCTATACGCATTAAAATCCTCTAAAGACCGTGTGACCAGTCTTGGCGCCTGTTGCTGATGTTCACCTGTAAAGTAACAAATCTACATTCTTCTCTCCTTCAGGTTAAGGTTCCCCTTTATTTTCAGCATACTTGGTTTGCTCCCACAGCTCTCACGATAAGTGATTTACTGTCTTACGGTGGGTTTTAACTGGTTTTAGTGCTTCCTCTTTAATGTTTTGCACCATTTTAGATCAAACTCAAGGCTAAAGCAGCTTACTTCTGCAGACAAGGATGCTTCCACATTCAGTGTCTTGGCCTGTGCCATCACGGAGTCACAGGACATGATCCACAGCCACATGTCACTCACATCGTAGCTGCTAGCTAGTCAGAGGGACACCCTTGCATGTCTTGTTGAGGTGCATTCAGAAGTCATGCACAGCTTATCACAGGCAAATGCAGTCCATACACAGTCCCCAGGTCATGCAGTGTTAATCATGACCAGTGTTACATGCAGGTCCAATTCTCTCAGAGTTTGACACATTTGTCCACTCAACTGCTCAGCATCTGAGGACTGCAGGTTGTGAGTTGCTTGTATATGCTCACAGCCTGTCTCTGTAGGTGGATCATGTGTCACTTTGGGTGCTCAGGTGGAGATTTACAAGCCCAAACCTAAATGCCCACATATCTATTTTTGGTAAATATAATTGAACAAGATATATCGCTGCAAATGTGTTATTTTTATTGGCATGCTGACAAACAACTATGGTTTGTTTTTCATTTTCTCATGTGAACTTTTGAAACTTTTACATATGCTTCACCAGAAGTTACACAAAGTGTTGAAATGATGACAATTGTGTGTGCCTCTGAATTCCATGCGCATGCGGCCACTGATGAGGGTGAGTGAAGAGTGGTGCTGAGCGATGAACTTTCCCTTTAGCTAGATCAACACAGGGAGGTGGGGTGAGGCAGTGGGGGTAATTCTTGACTTCCTGAGCTGAGTCTTTCTCCCAAGTCCCAAGATCACCCTGATGGACCTCCATCTTAGATTGCTCGATGTATTTCATTTCAGCAAGTTCCAGGCTCAGTCCTTCCTGAATAATGAAGATGTGCAGAGTTCAGCACACAATGATTATGTGGCCCATTATCCCAGTGAGTCTTGCAGAGTTACACCAGATCAGTCCTGTCCATTTTGCAAACACTAATCACCCTCTCCACCATTGTGTGCCTGTGAACTGTTATATTCCCTGAGCCATAGAGCTTGACCTGCAGTAGGGTGCATACCTAAGATGGTGGCCCTTGTGACCATGAACCCATTATGCTCTGGATATATCCTGGTCACTTTGGTGAAGGACAGATAAGTCAACCTTTCCACTGAAGTGAGCTGCACTATGTACATGATGTAAAGTTGTGTTTTGCAAAGCAGCAGAACATTTTGTCAATGAAAGCCTTGTGGCTTTGGAATGTGACCGGCTCATCATCTGGCACCTTTAAGTGTTAGTCCATCCAGCACACTAATCACCTAAGGGAAGCCAGCAGTGTGCTGGAAAACAGTGGCTCACTGATGATGTCAAATCTCTGACATGTCCAGGCTGAAGATCTCAGAGGTCGGCCTGAAGATAGCTTCTGTTACCTGTCAACACAGGCTGTGCTCTAGGAGATGTATCACATGCCAGTCCCATGTTCACCTTCATGGGCATTGTCAGGGATGTTCAGGAGACCTCTAATGGTGTCACGTAGATGTCCCAATGGATGCTTGTTGAAACAAAGTCTCCTTACTCACAACTCCTCTGTCATAATTCCATGGGACAAACCAGTGGTCAACACTCCTGCACAGCAGGCAATCACTAGAAGGTGCCTTTGCTGATGCAAACAAACTCACATGAGCTTCCCGCTTCTCCTCAACAGGGCCAAGGATGAAGTGAACTATTTGCATTTTCCTTCTCTCCTATATGTAAGTAAATACAAAGGAAGGTAGACACCAAACCCACAAACATACGTGGCTCTGCCATTCTTGGGCCCTCAGAAGTGAGCTTGTATGATATCTACATCAGCAGCTGCACCTGAAAAGCAACCAGTCGAGCAACCACATTGGTCAGAGGCTCGAGGGAGCGCGGCGAGGGGAGCGCAGGACAGTCTTGCAGCAAGTTTGGGCAAAGCAGCTGAGAGATGGCAGATCCTGTGGTTGCAGGTGATGGAACCGGAGAGGCAGTGGAGAGGGAGGCTGGTGGTGAGATTCCCATCGCTGGACAGAATGACCCTCCAGGGAGCACAGCAGAGATCCTGGTGTTATTTGACCTGGAAACCGCAGGCCTAGAGCCACCCCACCCCCTCTGCCCACCTGCCTGTCCTTTTGAAAGGATGGCGGTGGAAGCATGGCGACACTTGTGGGCTGCCCCCAGAACACTCTACGCAAAAAGATGCATTTCACTGTGTGTTTTGATGTACACATGACTAATAAAGATACTTATCATCTCTCACTGACTATTATGAGTGCTAATTTGCTTCAGGCTGACGTTGTTTTATTTACTGATCACAGCACATGTGAGCTCATTTCCCCTTGGTTGTTAACCTTACCAATTGTCATTGGATGACTTTAATTTAATTTGCTATCCCATATCTTTTTAAATTAAATGCTAATGTTTTATTTATGATAGCATTGAGCAGGAGCTGGCTTCACTACATGGCCACACCTAAAATAAAGATGTTCATTCACAGAAAAATTGCTTGCATTTTAAGGAAGGTGATCCAGTTTAGGACCAAGAGTAATACATTGAGCCGTAGTCAGTTCTTTTACAGAAAACACTGCTTCACTTTGTTTCACACACTTTCTAATTTCATTGTAAACCACATATCAATTGCTCACAACATGTTCCTACCAATGAAATATTTGAAATAAACTTTATTTCTAAAAATTATATACACATTTTATTTTAGATATTTTACACACACACACACACACACACACACACACACACACACACACACACACAGACACACACACACACACACATGGGGCTGTGGTCCCAGTGCACTGACTTTCCTCAGTACTATGAAGATCGGTGGAATCCCAGGGCCATCTGCAGAGGTAAGGTTCGGAAGATGATACTGCCCCACTGAGCTCTACGGCATCTCAGTGGCACGGTGAAATTCTTGAGCAAACAACGGGTCAAGAGATCACCACCTGTTTGTGGCTATTCGGCCATCTCCTGACTACAAAAAGGACTTGAATGCTGGAGGTAGAGATTGTAACTGGCAGCGAGCCTTTGAAAAATATTGCTCGTTGTCCAGCTCATAGTCTTTCTGCATTACACTGTTGAAGTGCCACCATTCAGATGACACTCACTTACTGGCAGGTGAAAATGAAGGTAACCATGGGACGGTTTGAAAAAGAACAGAGAACAGAACAAAAGAAGCCACACTTCATTTCTTGGTTAGGTACCATCAAACAGAGGTATTCCCGCTTATTTGGTCTTTGTGGGTTCTTGTTGTGTTGGAGACTGTGTTTCCTGTGTCAAGGTTTAAAAAAGTTACCATGGTTAAATTCAATGAATGTTTTACTCTGAGGGCACAGTAAATGCATTAAATACATGTACTTCCCAGCAAGGATTAGTTCACCACATTTGATCTGCTTCAACAGATCACCAAAATACCTTCACTTTTTCCAGATAATAATTTCCTGCCCAAATACAGTGATTGGTCTTAAATACAACAAAATAAAATGGAATAGCAACAAGTAATTTATTGTGATAATGATTGATCCATCCATAAGCAACAGAGCATTTTTTGGATGTATTATTTTTTCTGAAGAGTCCCATTTGCAAGTTGAGCCATATAGATAGGTTGACAATTAGATACAACTCTTTGATTCTTTTTCCTGACACTTTAATGATATATTCAGAGAAAATCAGGAAAAATGTATTTTATGTTGATGCATAATGTATATACCTAATTGGCCTTTCTAATTCTTGGAAGAAAATCTTCTTTTATGGCAAAATAATTTGTCATTATAACAATATAACTAAACGAACAAAAAAACAATGTAATTTCATGAATTAAACAAGAGCATCCAATTTATATTCTGAGACCAAACTAGACCTAGACAAGCAAAGTTTAGTTTTATATAGATCATTTCAATTTGGTTTAATCAATGATTGAAAACTTTAGTGTATTTTACAATCACAGAACCATATACATATTTGATTTTCCGAGTTTTAGGGAGTCCAGGTGGGAATTATATCTAAAGCCATTAACTGCTTCACAAAAAAATGAATATCTAGCCCCTTCTAGCTGAATGCAGAACAAAAAAACTATCAAGCCATCAATTTAGCTCAATGATCAACTAAAAGTTCAATTGTTATGAGCCTTGAGATTAGGGAACTAAAAAAGAAGCAATATTTGTCCTGTATAATACTGAAACAGAGGAAAAGAAGTGGCATAATTAACATCTAATTAAGTTTCAAATCATTAATTTGAAAGCCTGATTTTGAGAAGTTAACGACTTCTAAAGTAAATGTTTTGGTCTGAACTAACATTGCAATAAAAGATTTTTTTTAAGACACTATTTGTTGTCTTAATGCGACATGACAACCAGATCATCTGCAAAAAAACTGTCTTTATGAGTATTTCATATTATAATGTAGACCTATAACCTGTGTAATTTATGTTTTAGTCATACTATTCTTGAAATTTGAATTTCTGTAAATCTGAGGTTTTACCTTTGTGGCAACCTTTCACATAGCATGGACCTACTTAGTAATGCTTTAATACTTCATTTAAATAATAGGCTAATTTTCTTTCTTTATAGTCTGTTGATAATTTTTAGATTTTCAGTTGTGTGATGGATTGCTAGTACCCATGAAAATGTACTTTCAAGCAAATTGGACAAAAATAACTCAGCAAAAAGTATATAAGACAAATGTACTTTAATTGGTTTAACTGGCAATTATGATTTTTTTTGCAAAGATTTTGGAATGAAGAAGCTAAGATGGATTTAGCCTGGGATTTCTAAGAACAATTTTAAAAAAATAATGCCAAGCTGAATTTTATTTCTGACTTGTTTACATTTATGCTTTGCTATTTCTTGTGAAATTCTTTTGCAGGCTCTATAGAATAATACCACTTAACTTGTATTAACTAACTATTAATTTACCTTCATTTCTGTCATGTCATTGCATGAACAGCATTCTACTTCTAAAGAGGTCTGGCAAAGAAAATGGTCTATTTGACTCATATAATTTTTTGAAACATCTAATAGAAAATTTTAGTCATGTTGCCATATTACAATAATATCAAGGAAATTAAATTGTAAATAGGACAGGAACACTATTGTGTACAAAGCACAAAATATATTAATGTTGTGTCTGTCTATACTTCAGCTATGTACCATACAGGATTCTGCTTCTTAAGCAGTCCCTTGAGATTGACAATGACTTTTTACCACTCCTGCTCTCTGGGTTCTGAGGTGGCTAATGAGACCAATAAGGAAACCATAAACTCTTCCACGGGTGGGGCAGGTGGTGGCTGATGGAGCAGGTGGATTGGTAGTTTTTGAAGAGGTCGGCTCTTCCCAACATTTATGCAGGGCTTCTGTGTGCTCCTGATGCATGGACTTAAAGCCCTCAAAACCCTTCCAAATGCTCCATCCTACTTTGAGTGGTCATTGGAAAGACGTTGCCAGGAGTCAGTGAGGATGTTGCATTTCTTCAAGGAGGCCTTGAGCATATCCTTGAATCTCTCCTCTGTCCACTTGTTAATCTCTTCCCACGACAGAGTTTAGAATAGATTGTTTACTTCCGGAGTGTGTTGTCAGGCATATGAACCATGCAGTCAGTCCAACAAAGCTGTAAGAGTGTAAATAGGGCCTCAGTGCTGGGGATATTGGCCTGAGAGAACATTGGTTCTCATGTCCTTACAAAGAATTTGGAGGATTTTGCATAAACTGCAATGTTGGTATTTTTCCAGTGCCTTGAGATGCCTGGTGTAGGTAATCAAGGCTCTACCATTACTTCTCTCATGCACTCTTTAAGATAAGCAGTAAACCAAATGAAAGGACTGAAGAATAGATTGATTTGTGGCAAAATGCATTTGTTCTATACAGAAAAGAGCCATTTGCAATTAATTTTAGCCCAACCCTTCCTCTTGACTATCAGATTTCATTGAGTGCACACCCCTCACAGTAAACCCATAGAACATGGGTGGGGGTGGGGGGGGTCCCATATGCATTTTAGGATTCAAGCATATGTATGGACTGATCAGTGGACATCTGACATGGCAGGATTTGAATGGTAAGGCAATCACTTCAGTGTTATTGCTTCTACTGTTTTATTTTCACTGGCTGGAGGGAGTTAAAATTCCCACCTTTACTCTAGACAGCAAGCAGACAAATTACTACCTCCAAGGAAAGGAAGGCTGCACTCAACAATTTCTGTAGGTCAAAAGCTGTGCTAGGGAAGCTCTTAAATTGTCATCAGTTGATAATGTTTATTTATATCTTGTCTCTATGTAAACTTTCCATTATTCATTACACTTGGGAAGGTGCCCTTGAGTTGGCAGAACACTTAGCTATTCCTTTATGTTTTTTTATCAGCTAAATAATCTTCAATTCTGCCATCAAACACACTGGAACATGAATTTAACCACAACTGAGGAGGCAATTGTTGCATGCAGCACACATCAGGCAGTCAGTGGGAAGGGCAATCACCTTATCCAAGTGAAAAACCCCAAACATCTTCCTGCTTAAACCTCGCCTGTTATGCACAGCAGTCAGTGGATGGCAGGAAACTTAGTATCTTCTCTGTAGAAATGAATGGGAACATTACAGAGGTCACTGAAGCACTGAGTACTGGCTGTACGTGACATGACTTCCGACAGACATGGAGAAGCTTTTCCGTTCTTTTCCAACCCACAACATCACTAACGTCACTTTTTGTGGCTGTTTCTAGATTGGCCTCCATTAGTTGCTACAGACCCTTGTATGTCTAGTATAATGATATATGACGTGTTTAACCTGTTATCTCCTGTAATCACGTAATCATGTCTTACAAATGGTGGAGGACTTTGATTTAAATATTTTTATATGTCTCTCATCTTTATTCAGGCCATTCAAAAATCAAGCTTTGAGAATGTAATGGTATATTATATTATATTAATTGTAATGTTAGGCCCCCAAATAACACTTCCAGCAAATATTAAGAACAAACTTTAAAAACTTCATAGCCAATAAAAGAGATTTAAATTCCAGCTAGCAAATGAAGTGAGTTTTCTTCACTGTGTAAGCAATTATCATTCAAGCAGATTGCTAACTCGTTATAGAAAACATCCATTCTAAATGAATGTAATGAAATTTATGAAATTTGTACAACGGGCTGATGCTTCAAATGGGGAGAATTTTAAATTTCAGGAATGGCTGAGGTGGGATTACTTATGAAATGAAAACTTAATCGCAACCAGGACCCAGTTCCAATGCGCCCACTTCCATTTCAAGCATTAACTTCTGTTGTAAATTCACCAGGTTGGAGACGGCATTAGAACAGGCAAATTGGTAATTATCACATCATGGAACATTGCAATGAGGTGACTTCAATTGAATTAAATAATATTCTGTCCCAATCTCTCCATTTCTGGATGAAGGAGATGCAGATATGTTACAGCTCTTCATCTTGAGCTGTCTACTTTTGACAGTCCTCCTCTCATCCTGTTTCTCCTTTACATTTTCTCCACAAGCGCCAAAAATAAGAGGCTTGCGAGTGATCGAACTTTGTGTATTCTCCCTACAGATGTAATGCACTCAGAGGGGGAGAAAAAGAGACAGCTGTTTTATGAGGAATTAAGTAGATACATGGGGAGATGATGAAGTACATAGAAAGGGAAGACAGGCTCCTGCCAGATTTGACTGTATATAAGAAGAAATTATAATGAGGAAGAAAGAAATGGCTGGCCCATTAAAAAATTGTGTATTTTCAAAATACAATCCTTCCAGAAATAATGGGAAAGTAAAAGTCCAATGAAAGTGAAGGACTTAAAGATATTATCATTTGTAAGTACTAAGTACTGGAGAAATTATCAGCAGGTGGCCTGGTCCTACATTCTGGAGTTTTACAAGCAATGACTGCAGAGAGTGTGAATACATTATTGATGGCCTTGTAAATCTCTCTATGTTTGAGAACTGTGTCAGTGAGTGTATTGAAAGAAGGGAAAGAGAATTGAGGGAACTGAAATCAGTTAGCCTAGCTTGATTTGTTGGGAAAATGTTGAAGTCTATTTTTAAAGAAGTAGTAAGTGAACGGACATGAAGATGGCGGATGGAGTATCAATTGAGGAAATAGATGTTATTCATTTTGATCAGAAGAATAGAAAAATAAACTGTTCTTAACTGGAAATAACAATAGATGTTTGTATTCAGATGGATCTGAATGCCCATATAGAAGAAACATAGAAAATTAATGTGCAAAATCAGCAAACAATTAATAAGGAAAATGATATCTTGGTTTAATTGCAAGCGGGATGGAACACAAGGATAAGGAAATCTTATTTCAATTATACAGGGATTTAGTGAGACAATCCTAGAGCACTGTGTGTAGTTTTGGTCTCTGTTCCTAAGGAAAGACATACTTGCTTTATATACAATGCAACACAGACCTGCAAGACTGATCCTTGGAATGAAGAGATTGTCCCAATACAACGAGATGGAATAGAATGAGCCAACATTCACTAGGCTTTACGGGAATGAGATCTGATCTAGAAAAAAAATGATTTGCTCATATATGTTCCTTGGAATTATTTACTATCAATAAAGATAAGTTGAACCAATACGACACAGCTGGATCTGTGCTAGTTTTGTACATTGATGTTCAAAGGGGTCAGATTTGGAGTCTGAGGCAAAGGTTCAATCGGAGACTGGCAATCAGGAGCACACTTTCATGCTGGTGTGGGTCAGAGACAGGATCAGCCAAGGTTGGTGGCGGGACAGGTGTGGTCAGAGAAGTGAAAAGGCTGAGATGATGATCTTGGATGCCAGAGGTCAGAAACAAGTTTGGAGAGCCCAAACAATTTTGGCAACAAAAGGTTTGGTGAGACTGAAGGAGAATGAAGAATTTTAAAGCTGTACCTGTATGACGCTATACATCGGTGTACGTGCCCAGTGGGGTCCATGTGTATGTGCCTCGTATACACTGAAAACCCAGAAAAATTGCAAACTAGATGATCTACACAGAAAGAGCCCAATTCTAATCACCAATTGGATTTTAGATTTAATTCCTAGGTGCAGTGCAAAAAAATGATGAATTATGCAAGAATTTTCAGGCAAGTACTTTTCACAATCTTAGCACCTCGCAGCAAATGAGGAACTTTTGAAATAAGATAAGATAATATATTTATTTATTAGTCACATGTACATTGAAACACACAGTGAAATTCGTCTTTTTGTGTTACTGAGGATGTTCTGGAGGCAGCCCGCAAGTGTCACCACTCTTCCGGCGCCAACATAGCATGCCCACAGGTCTTAACCTGTACATCTTTGGAATGTGGGAGGAAACCAGAGCACCCAGAGGAAACCCACGCAGACACAGGGAGAACACACAAACTACTTACAGCGGCGGGAATTGAACCTGGGTCGCTGGCGCTGTAATAGTGTTACACTAACCAATATTGTTACTATTATATAATCTAAAAAATATTTTTACTGATATATAATCTAAGAAGTATTGCAGCCGGTTGGTGCTCAACAAGCTCCCATGAACAGAAATGTAATATTGTTTGTATTAGTTAGGTCAATGGAAGTAATTCCCTGTTCTTCTTTGAAATAGCACCATGGGATCTTTTACATCTACCAGAAAGGACAGGCAGAGCCTTGGTTTAACACTGGTACCACAAAGAGCACTATATTCCTTTGGCATTGGTCTGGATGTTTGTGTTCAAATCTTTGGAGAGATTCATGAACACACAATCTTCTGACTCAGAGGTGCAAGTGTTATCATCTGAGACAGTTCTGATTCATTAAAGGTGAACTCATTGTTGTATGTAAGATTTTGAATATGCATGAGAGACAGATACTGAGGGGCTGTTCATTCTAGCTGGTGAGTCTAAAGCTAAGACATATTGCCCCAGGATAAGGAATTGTTTGTTGAGGACAGAGAAGAGGAGAAATTTCTTGACTCAGAGAGTTGTAAATCCTTGGAACTTTCTACCTCAGAGAACTGCAGAAACTTAATTGTTTAGTACATTCAAGGCTGAAATTGATACAATCTTGTATGCTCAGGAAATTAGAGGCTTGAAGGATCAGGAAGATAAAAGTAGATGAGGTAAAGGATCATCTATAATCTTATTGAATGGCAGAGCAGGCTTTAGAATCATTAGATTCCTCCAGGTACTCTGGGTTCCTCCCACATCCCAAAGACACGCAGGTTGACAGGTTAATTGGTCACTGTAAATTGCCTCTAGTGTGAAGGTGAGGGGTAGAATCTGGAGGAAGTTGATGAGAATATGGGGAGAAGAAAAAAGATGGGATTAATGTAGGATTAGTGTAACTGGGGAGTGGTTGATGATCAGCATCGACTCGATGGGTTGAAGGATCTGTTTCTGTGCTG
Source organism: Pristis pectinata (assembly GCF_009764475.1). Classification (NCBI taxonomy): domain Eukaryota; kingdom Metazoa; phylum Chordata; class Chondrichthyes; order Rhinopristiformes; family Pristidae; genus Pristis; species Pristis pectinata. Next base: position 63,130,409 of record NC_067413.1, read on the forward strand.
TATCACTCTCTCACTCTATGTTCCACTCATATCTTGTTCTTAAGTTCCGTTGTAATAGATCATGCTTAGTGAGACAGAGTGAAACTGCACAGGGTATTACCCACAGGATGTAATTGAATCAGAACAATTACGCAATTTTTCCTGATCTGATTTGGTCAGTAAGTTATTACCTGCACACAATGCAGGGTCTGAATAAATTGGATGTTCCTCTTCAGCTAGTTCCAAGACTTTGTCCACAGGTTCCTTCCCCCATTGGTCAGAAAAGTACATATCTCCTGCTCATCCTGGGTCCGCCCAGAAGTATTCAGTCAAGTTAGAGTGGCACAGCGGTGCAGCTAATAGACCTGCTATCCCACAGCTTCAGGTTGGATCCTGAGCTTAGGGATCCTGACCATGTGGGTATCCCCCAGGCACTCCTGTTTCCTTCTACATTTCTCAGACATGTAATGGGCTACTGTAAATTACTTCTAGAGTAGAGGTGAGTAATAGAATCTGGGGGGAACTGAAGGGAATATGAGAAGAATAGGGTACAAGGAAAACTATTGGAGGAATGGAATTGCTCTGTGAACCAGCATAGGTTTGATGGGTCGAAATAGTCTACTTCTGTGTCGTAAGAAAATATGGAAATCTGAGAATTCAAGTCTTTTTTTCCCCTTCAGGGTTTTGTGGGCAAAATCCATCTCACCACTCCCAGAGGCACCAGTGTGTCTCACCCCACTATTCCTACTTCTGCCTCCCGCTCAGAACCTTCCGTAACATTCATCTTAATCCAGCTTTTCCCTTTTTCACTCATTTACAATGTTCCTAGCGTCCTCTTAGTTGTACAAAGTCGATTTGATTGAAAGATACTTACATGCAAGATGATAATTCAAAACTGCTCGTCCTACTTCTGGTAAAAGCTAATGCCATTTGTGGAACAATTCCCTACTGATGCAATTAATTCCAAAACTGTAGCTCTCGGAGCATTTAAAAAGATGCTGACATAATGGAAACCCATGCAAATCTTCAAAGTAGCTGTGTTTGCATCACCTTGAACTTATGCAGTAGTTTCAGTCAGTGTTGCTATTGATAATTTGTGCGGAACTAATGGTGGGGAGTTGGTGGGCAGGGTTGGGTTTGGTATAAACTGATGGTATCATTTTGGACACCTAATTTTCCTTCTCGTTGCCTCAGTGAAAGTTAGAGCTCTGCACAACACGGAAAGGGGAAAATTCAAAGCACCAACATATTGCATCCATAAGTACTTTCACCAAAAACAGTGTCACAAAACAAAAATACCATTTGAGATTAAGAGTCCATCCCGAATGTTGCTGTCTTCCATCTGTTAACAGCAGAGCAATTTGCAAATCAAAATTTGTTCAATCAGTTAGATATTCAGAGAATTGCTGGCTCACAGTCATATAACTGATGGCATCTTGCTATCTCTCATCATTCACTGTATGTCACTGTAGCTGCTATAATTGTAGCATATATCATATTGGCAAAAAAACTGCTGCAATGTTTTGAAGCCGATCTGTATTGGCCGACAAGTGACAAATGTCTCTTCCATTCTTGACAATTTTCTCCTGATGTACTAACGTACATTTTCAGCAAAAGTAACAACTATTTGAGTAAAAGATTTTCTGAGGTTTAGAGGAAGAGCTAATGGAAATATTTTTAGTGCTCTAATATTTCCTGACTAAAAGGGAGATTAGAATTTTCTTCTCAGCAAGATGCAGCATTTCTCATAAATGCCATGTTCCAGAGAGTCAAAATTAATATTTAGCTTCCAGACAAAAAAAAAATTGGTAAAAATTAGAGGTCACATTGAATGTCTAAACAAGCTAAAACATGAGAAGCTTGAATCGTGCTAGAAAGCAAAGGACTCAGTGTCACAGGGAGATACAGGACAGAAACAGGCCTTTTGGCCCTCCAAGTCCATGCCAACCATCAACAACCCATTTTTTTCTCCCCAAGTTCTCATCGACATCCCCAGACTCTAACACTCACCTGCACACCAGACACAATTTACAGTGGTCAGTTAACCCACCAACCCACACGCTTTTGGGATGTGGGAGGATACCCACTTAATCACAGGGAGAATGTAAAAGCTCCACAGAGATAATATCAGAGGTCAGGATAGAACCCAGGTCTCTGGCGATGGGAGGCTGCATCTTTGCTAGCTGTGCTACTCTGCTGCCGAATATAAGAAAAAAAACAAAACAAGTAAAGGAAAGTGAAATCTCATCATCAATGTCACAAATACAAGGACAGGTAATGGATGTGCCTCTAAGAAATAATTCAGTCTCTTGTCAATCAGTCTTAATAAGATGTAAGTTCTCTAGTTATAAACCAATGCTGTGAGGAACCAAAGACAGAAAATATTGGAAACACTTAGTAAGTCAGGCAGCATCTGTGGAAGGAGAAACAATTAACGTTTCTCACCTGGGATTCTTCAGCAGAACTCTGAAAGAGAGACGTACAAGTCAGTTTTAATAGGAGAGAAGATGGGGGAATGATATGTAAAGGAAAGGGGATACTTCTGAGAGGATGAGTCCAAATGACTTAATGGGGGAGTAGCCTGCACATTAAGCTTCTTTGTGTAATGTGTTGTGGATGGTAAGACTGTGTGACGTGCCCAGCAGGCCAGACCACATGAATAGAATAAGAGAAATGGAGACACATGATGACAGGAATAAATGGTCAGATGGGTTACAGACAAAGAAATAGTAAGCCATCATAGTTGAGGTGATCTTTTAAGATGTTGCTTCTTATCGGTAGGTAAACAACCAAACTGCAAAGTTGAATTGTTTTATTTAGATATCCTCAAAGCAAGGGTTCTGTACCAAAATACCCCTGCTACAAAATACATAAAAAGGTAGTGGTTAATCTTCCCACAACCTTTTCATGGGGGCTTACCGTCAATTTTTGTTAGTGCTCCTGGGATATTCCTTGGAATGTTTTGCTACATGATAGGTGTTAGTTAAATGTAAGTTGTTGTTGTTTTGTCATCGACAACATAACAAAGCAACAGCTAATGTAGAAGTACTGGAATCAGAGAAGTAGAACATTCAGGAAGGAATTTAGCACCCAGCGCTCTAATAAACAGACATTAAGAATGTGAATTATCTGGTTCAGTCTGCAAGAGAACTTGAATAGGCAGTGGAGCAATGACAGCTTTAAAACTCAGAAGTAATGAATCTGAACTCAGCAAGAAATTTTAAAGTTAATCTTTCAGTTTGTCAGATATAAGGTCTAGTAAAAGTGTCAAGAAATCTAGTTCAACTTCATATATTAATGTGCTTTGAAGTTCAAGATCAATAGCCGGCACAGATATTACACTTGTGGGGATATATTTCACCCAACAAGTTGCACTGCATCAGCAAAAGAGTTGAAGATGGGTCAGAACTTATGGCAAGACCCAAATGAAGGATGGTAGTGTGGATAGTGAGAAGAAATAAGAGCACATACTCACACATCTGAAGCTTGTAAATCAAAAGAGAGTGTGGCATGTGAGCAAGTTAGGATATGAGGAGGAGGTTGAGGAATGAGCATGATCGCCCATGCTATC